>NC_084731.1:41858961-41998961 GCF_033978785.1 Entelurus aequoreus | reverse complement strand
GCATAAGTTGGATGAGAGAGAGAGAGAGAGAGAGCTTATTGTAACCATGACAACCACAACAGCACTCTTCTAAAAAAGTTATGTGGTTGAAATTTACTTTTTGGAAAGTTTTGAGTGAAGAAAAGCACAGACCTACATAATTTATTCCTGGCTGAAACAAAATATAGTTTAAAGCAAACTCTTGTTAGTAAGCTCGGAGATGAAGCTTGCTAACATGTCAAGAAGAATCAGAAGAAAAAAAAACAAAGCAGAATGTTTCCACCTCCATGTTTGGGAGGCTGTTTTTAGGCTCCTACTGCACACATAACCAGACTGAGATGGGTTTTAATTTGGTTTGGTTTGCTGTCATTGTTTTATATGTTATTTGTACTACAGGCTCATGAGATAATATTGCAATATTGGATTATGCAATAACCTCCTTTATGGTCGTCCCTTCACTCAAAAGTCAAAAGTATTGATACTTCGATACTATGGGTGTTTCAAAATTGCAATTCACATCCAAATCGTGATTTGTATTAATTGCGATTTTAAACCAATTTACATTTTTTTTAAATGATTTAAAAAAAAAAAAAAGGTAACACTTTAGTATGGGGAACATATTCTAAGTAACAAAGTCTTAATTTAGAGTTATTTGGTTAGGGTTAGGGTCAGGGATAGAAGGTTAGGGCTGAGGTTGGGGTTAGGGTTAGGGTTATGGTAAAGCCATGCAGAATAAGGCATTAATTAAGCCTGGTTCACACCAACGGCGCTTGCCGCGCTTTAAAGCAGCGAGCAAAGCGCCGTCATTTTTGTCAATTTTTCCACGAATATCCCGATCTCCGAAGTAATGTTATGCTTTGATACGCTCTGATACGCTCTGATACGAATTAGTACGAATTATTTCCCGCTTTGTTACCGTTCCTCACGATTTGATGCCGCTTTGATACGCTTTAAATTATGCTTTGATACGTTTTATTACGCTTTATTGAACTTTATTACGCTTTGATGCGATCCTGACGCTTTAAATCGGGCTCTGACACGATTATCAAGCTCTGTTGTGCATTGTTACGCTCTGTTACGCTCTGTTACGCATTGGAATTATAGAGGTCGCCGATGTCACTCCAGCGGTATATAAAGATGCAGCATATGCACAAAGTCATTGCATCTTTGGCTCCCGAACAGGATGGCAGAGCAACAAGATCAAGAAGTTCTAGGTGTACCAGAGCATGATCTATCTGAAGAAGACATGATGTTTGTCTCCCTTTTGTATAATTACATCTTAACCCTTGAGGCGGAGGAGAGGGAGGAAGAACAGCAAAGACAAGGGGAGGTTGACCGACGAGCAGGAGGGAGAACACCGTTTATCCGGAGCTACGGTGGCGACTGGGGTACGCGCTTTGAACCAAGATCTGTTAAGCTTTCCTCCGCTTTGAGTCAAGCTTTGCTGAGCTTTGTCACGCTTTGTCATGCTTTGATAAGCTCTCGGCGCTTTATTCCATTCTTGACAGAGCGCCAAGTTTTTTTAAACCGTTTCAAAATTTTTGGCGATCTTGCCGCATGTCCCGCTTCACTACAAGCTTTCCCACGATCCATTACGACCCTCACGCTTTAATCACGCTTTGTTACGCTTTAACGCCGCTTTGCATGCCGCTTTAAAGCGCCGTCAAAGCTCCGTTGGTGTGAACCTAGCATAAGTACTCAATAATGACTAATTAAGAGCCAATATGTTACTAGTTTGCATGTTAATAGGCAACTAATTAATGGTGAATAAGTTCCCCATACTAAAGTGTTACCAAAAAAAAAAATGACAATACATTTTTGGATTAAAAACATTAAACAACTATTATTTGTATTGTTATTATTAAATCAATCAAACTTTATTTATAAAGCGCTTTTCATACATAAAAGACATGTAACGCAAAGTGCCTTACAAAGTTAAAAACAATACCCCGGTGACCCATTTCCCCCATTATTACATACGTACGCACGGATACCAAACACAAACACACACACACACACACACAACATACACACACCTATATGGACCAATGATTGCATGGCTGAGTACAGAGGAGATATGTGAGTAAACACTATCACAGGAGCCATCTGCACCAGGAGGTCATCAGACCATGGCCACCAGGACGCTGACACAAAGGCGCCCCCACAAGCACGGCCAATAAGCCCTGAGGCAGATGGCTCATATGAGGAGACAGTACAGTTGCTCTTATTATTTTTTGGTTTACCTTTTGTTTAGTAGTGTATCAGTGTCTTCTCATTTGCTTTGTAAATCTCTAAGTATTGAAAAACTGGGTCTGAGTTACAGTTGGGGTTGCTCCTTTTAATTTTATTAGATTGATAACATTTTGTGATATTTGTAAATAAATAGTAAATAAATAGTAAATAAATATAAATATATATTTTTTTTAAATAAAAAAAAAATCAGCAGGCCAGCAACACACGTGTAACTCGTACGTCAGCAGCCAAGAAGTGTTTTTGTGACCTGTAACCTGTTTTTAAAAATGTTTTATTATTATTTATTAGATGTGTCAAAAAATAGATTTTTGAATGAATTGTAGTTTTTATTTGTAACAATTCTTAATTGATTAAAAAAATAAAAAATCATTTTTTTATATATTTTTTTTATTTGTCCTGTCCAGCCACTTAGGCAAATCCAATTGTTGATGTACAAACGTAGATTCCCATATATGCTGTATAGATTTACATTACAAAATAAAATTGTTGGATACTTCTCTTTTTGCCTTAATTGTATTTGACTGTATTAAAAGTTTGGGTAGAATTTTATTAAACAAAACCTTTTTTTTTTAGGAATATAGAAATGTATCACAGCTATTCATCTATGTTATGCAGGAATGTAGTTAATCATAGAACTGGCACCCAATGTTATTCAAAAGTATGAAATCTGAATGGAATCGTTACACCTAAGAGTCCAGTCGAATCGTGCGATGCCCAAAGATTCACAGACCTATTATTCATATACCAAATAATACAAAACCCAAAACCATCACTTTACTTACCACTGTAATTACCGGACTACAATACTCTTCATTCAATGACTGTAAATAATGTAAAAACAAGAGTTTAAAGAAGTCATACTGTTCCATTACCTTTGTTCAAACTACAGTCACTACTCAACTGCCAAAGAACAGTAGACACCTTAATATGTTGCTTCCTATACTGTATATACTGTGTATACTGTTATACTATTTGATATTGCACTGGTACTGTATTTGACTACAGTACTTCTACTTGTACTGATACTTCTACCATAACTACTGTGACTTATTGTGCAACTTACTGTCTTGTAATTAATGTACATCAGAGCTATTCAAATGTTTGTATTTTTTGTATTTAGTGTATTAGATTCTGCAACTAGTGTTTGGGTCCCACTGTACGCAATATCTGAAGAGCATGGAAAAAAGCATTTCACTGTGGCGTAATCTGCATGTGACAAATAAAACCTTGAAAACCTAAATAAAAACGGAATACAATGATTTGCAAATCCTTTTCAACCTATATTCAATTGAATGGACTGCAAAGACAAGATACTTAACGTTTGAACTGGAAAACTTTGTTATTTTTTGCAAATATTAGCTCATTTGGAATTTGATGTCTGCAACATGTTTCAAAAAAGCTGGCACAAGTGGCAAAAAAGACTGTGTGTGTGTGTGTGTGTGTGTGTGTGTGTGTGTGTGTGTGTGTGTGTGTGTGTGTGTGTGTGTGTGTGTGTGTGTGTGTGTGTGTGTGTGTGTTTGTTTGCGTGTGTGTGTGTTCTTGAATGCTCATCAAACACTTATTTGGAACATCCCACAGGTGAACAGGCTAATTGGGAACAGGTGGGTGCCATGAGTGTGTTTAAAAGCAGCTTCCATGAAATGCTCAGTCATTCAGAAACAAGGATGGGGCGAGGGTCACCACTTTGTGAACAAATGCCTTAGCAAATTGTTTAAGAACAACATTTCTCAACGAGCTATTGCAAGGAATTTATGGATTTCACCATCTATGGTCCATTAGATCATCGAAATGTTTAGAGAATCTGGAGAAATCTCTGCATGTAAAAAGCAAGGCTGAAAACCATAATTTAATTCCCGTGACCTTCGATCCCTCAGGCGTTACTGCATCAAAAACCGACATCAATGTGTAAAGGATATCACCACATGGGCTCAGGAACACTTCAGAAAACCACTGTCAGTAACTACAGTTTGTCGCTACATCTGTAAGTGCAAGTTAAAATTCTACAATGCAAAACGTAGCCATTTATCAACAACACCCAGAAATACCACCGGCTTCGCTGGGCCCGAGCTCATCTAAGATGGACTGAAGCAAAGTGTAAAAGTGTTCTGTGGTCTGACGACTCCACGTTTCCGGAACAAAGAGGAAAAGAACCATCTGGATTGTTATAGAATACCACAACAGAGACCCCGGACTGTTGAACAACTTAAGCTGTACATCAAGCAAGAATGGGAAATAATTCCACCTGAAAAGCTTCAAAAATTGGTCTCCTTAGTTCCCAAACGTTTACTGAGTGTTGTTAAAAGGAAAGGCCATGTAACACAGTGGTAAAAATGCCCCTGAGCCAACATGTATCAACTCACTCTTTCCTCATCTTTCCTCCACTAGTGTCATGGTAACAGAGCAGAGGAATGGAAGAGGAGGGTTGGTGAGGGACGTCTTTGGGTGGGTTGGGGTTAGGAGGCAGTCAGTTGAACGCTGCCCTGGCAGAGTGAGATGAAAGCATCAAGTGACGGCACCACTGATGGGACAAGAAGGAATAGTCTTCGAGTGATAAAGATGAAGAACGGACGGATTGAATTTATTCATTTGTTCAAGGAAATTTAAAAGAATCTACATAATTTTTCATGCATGTCGCAGGAGTCTTACTGCTGTAAATGTGAGTTAATGAACTTCACCTAACTTCCTGTCTATATACTTAAAACGGAATTGCACTTTTCGGGGGGGAATTTTTCCCATTACTCACAATCATTATGTAGGACAGGCACATGTTTTTCCTTTTTTACATTCTAACTAGTAAATAAACGTGATGACAAGTATGCTTGCCTATAAAGTGCTTAAAAACAACAAAACTATGTCCATCAAGTTTTTGTATACATGCTGTAGGTAAATATGTACTGTAGTAACAAGCACATATAACATGTGCATATTTTGATCAGCAATTCGCGACTCTCAAGCCGCATGCGTCTCTTTAGTGCTTCCCTAATGGCTGCCTGGAGCATTTACAAAAAATGATTGAAAATGGAAAAAGGTGGGGAAAAATTATTTTTTTGCTTTAGTATGTTTTTTGTTTGAGGACAAACATGACACAAACCTTCCCAATTGTTAGAAAGCCCACTGTTTAATATGTTTGTGTGTATGCTTCACTGATGAGAGTATTTGGTGAACATCGTTTTGTCCTACTAATTTTGGTGGTTCTTGAACTCACCATAGTGTGGACTGTGAGGCAACAGTTTGTTTACATGTCAAATCTTCCACTCCTTCTTTGTCTCAAGTTGTCCACCAAAAGTTGTATGCTGTGCGTGGATGCACAAAGGTGCACTTTGTTGATGTTATTGACTTGTTGGAGTGCTAATCAGGCATATTTGATCAGTGCATGACTGCAAGCTAATCAATGCTAACATGCGATTTCGGCTACCTGTATGTACATATTGCATCATTATGCCTCATTTGTAGGTATATTTGAGCTCATTTAATATCCTTTACTTTTATCCTCTTTGTATATAATTTAGTTTTTTACGTCTCATGACACATTATCTGTATGTAATATTGGCTGCATTTCAGACAGTTGTGTGTGTGCCATGTTGTTCCAGACCACAGCAAACATTACCTAGCTTGCCAAAGATTGTAATTGTAAAAGAAGACAGCCTGCCATTTCCTTTAACTTGGACACACACATTTTTACCTTTGGCCATTAAAAGCCAGTCATTTCCAGGAGTTATCTCACCTTCTGAGTAGCCTCTGATTTACTAATGGTTTCTAATGTAAAAATGTGTAGAATAAATATAAAATTTTAACATTTCTGTCAACGAAGATTTGCTTCAGCCTGCGATACATAGTTATTTTGATAGTAGGCTGTTATAGCTAATATAGACACTTACATCATGTGTTGCCTTCATTATAAGTCTTATATACGGCTTTTCATTTTTTGAGGCTCCAGACAGATTTGTTTTTTGTACTTTTGGTCCAATATGGCTCTTTCAACGTTTTGGGTTGCCTGCCCCTGGTTTAAGCATACAGCGGCGCAATAATTTCACAAAAGCATCATAACGTTCGTTTTTCCTTAAATAACATTCCTGATTAGTGCTCACTACAGACTTCATGAGAGCCCACAAACATAATAAAACATCACTTACTGAACAATGTCTGCTCTCACTGGGATGCAGATTGTTAGGATTTTGTTATGTTCCCGTTTAGATGAAGAATGACTCATAATTTTTGCAAAGGAAATGGGGATGGAACCAAGCGTCTTTTTGTGTTTTTCTCGCAAATTCCCAGGTCTAAAATAGATGCCAAAGTTGAACAACTTGTCGGATTATGTCTCATCCTTCTACTATCAAGATGAGATGCATTATTTATGATCTACAAACAAACTGTCACAAGCTCTGAGACAAGCAAGCAGCTCAGCAGCCAATGATGTCAATATGGCAGCACCAGCTCGTTAGCTCCCTCTGATAATGGCGCAGTCCGTCTGCGTTAGTGCTAATAATAACAATATCACTTTTCCGGACTATACGGCGCACTTAAAATCTTATTTTTTTCTCAAAAATCGACAGTTCGCCTTATAACCCAGTGCGCCTAATGTAAGAAATAAGTTTGGTTGAGCTTACCCACCTCGAAGCTATTTTAATTGGTACATGATGCAATGATAAGTGTGACCAGTAGATGGCAGTCAAACATAAGAGATAAGTATAGGCTGCACTATGATGGCAATATGACTCAAGTAAACAACACCAACATTTTATATGTTCCATTGAAAATATAAAACATTACACACGGCGCTTGAAAATCAATCAACATGTTTTAGTACAACTTTGGTAAGCTATGAAGCCGCACCGCTTGATGTGCTTCAACATACAAGTATTATTATGGTGAGTGTATAAGGTAAGACATTATCTGGCGTTTTGTTTCGCAATATTATGCAAAAGCAACTTTTCTTACCTTCTGATACCTGCTGATCTTTATTTGAGATCTGCATAAATCCTGAAAAATTGTGCGCGTCTGACTTTGTAGTCCATAGTCAAGAAGCTTCTTCTTCTTCTCTATCTTCTTGTTATGGGACATTCATCCTCCGCTGTTGCCATTTCTAATATAAAGTAGTGTAAAGTTATTACTTACATCTGTCAGTAAACTCGCCATGAAAGCGCTAAAACGTACCGGTGTCGTGAGTTTACATTATTCACCCAAGGAACTTTAGTTAATAGAGATTTACGGTCGGACGTTTTTTCACTGGACACATTTCCGGTGTTGTTGTTTCCGGATGAGGAGATGCTGCTCCGTTATTGATTTAAGTAAAGTCTGAATGTCATTAAAACAGTTAGCTCCATCTTTTGACACTTCTTCCACTCCCGTCCTTGCACGCTACACCGCTACAACAGAGATGACGAGGAGAAGACGCGGCCGAAGGTGAGCCACGTAAATAAGACCGCCCACAAAGCGACTGTCAGAAAGCGTCTTGAAGATGATCTGTAAAACATAATCTATGCAACATTTTGACCAAAGAACCCCCATTACATGTTATGCTGACCACAAGGAAGTGTTTTCCATTTAGAAAAAATTAAATAATAATATGACTCCTTTAATGCGCCCTATAATCCGGTGTGCCTTATTTATAAAAATATCCAAAATATACCATTCATCGGCAGTGCGCCTTATAATCCGGTGCGCCCTATGGTCTGGAAAATATGGTACTTGGTTACTATTGAGATCATGTAAATGTAAATGGAGTATTGTTGGATGACTATTTATTAGGTTTTAATGAGTGGAATAGAAGACACCCCTTTGACTTGTAAGCAGACTTTTTTTTTTACCAGTTAGAATGCATTAAAAATAATGCATCTGTATTCTTGTCTCTCGTAATGATTGGGAAAGATAGGCACAATTCCAAAAAAGTGCAGTTCCCCTTTAAGACCAACAGCAAATAACAATGAATACATGGTGTTTACCCCACAACGTGTTGCATGATCCACCGGCACAGTACATAACTCTCATTTATGGATGAGGATGATGATGTGAGAGCCCATGCACAAATGGTGTCGATTGAGAAGTGAGACAACAGGTAACTGCTGACGAAACGATGAAGAAAGGAGAAGAAATGTTTGCGGCATTCAAAGCCTGACCTCATTTGAGTTTGTATGACTTCAACCACTCCAGCCGAGCAGCCAAAACATTGCAAACGTCCGAGAAGGGGGAGCTAAAACGTGTCCTGCAGCTTGCTTTTATTTGCATTTTCTACAGATTATACAAAACCCAAAACCAGTGAAGTTGGCACGTTGTGTAAATCGTAAATAAAAACAGAATACAATGATTCGCAAATCCTTTTCAACTTATATTCAATTAAATAGACTGCAAAGACACAATATTTAATGTTCCAACTGAGAATTTTTTATTTTTTTTGCAAATAATCATTAACTTAGAATTTAATGGCAGCAACACATTGCAAACAAGTTGGCACAGGGGCATGTTCACCACTGTGTTACATGGCCTTTCCTTTTAACAACACTCAGTCAACGTTTGGGAACCGAGGAGACCAATTTTTGAAGCTTTTCAGATGGAATTATTTTCCATTCTTGCTTGATGTACAGCTTAATTTGTTCAACAGTCCGGGGTCTCCGTTGTGGCATTTTACGCTTTATAATATGCCACACATTTTCAATGGGAGACATGTCTGGACTACATGCAGGCCAGTCTAGTACCCACACTCTTTTACTATGAAGCCACGCTGTTGTAACACGTGGCTTGGCATTGTCTTGCTGAAATAAGCAGGGGCGTCCATGAAAAAGACGTTGCTTGGATGGCAACATATGTTGTTCCAAAACCTGTATGTACCTTTCAGCATTAATGGTGCCTTCACAGATGTGTAAGTTACCCATGCCTTGGGCACTAAAACAGCCCCATACCATCACAGATGATGGCTTTTGAACTTTGCGCCTATAACAATCCGGATGTTTTTTTTCCTCTTTGGTCCGGAGGACACGACTTCCACAGTTTCCAAAAACAATTTGAAATGTGGACTCGTCAGACCACAGAACACTTTTCCACTTTGCATCAGTCCATCTTAGATGAGCTCTGGCCCAGCGAAGCTGGCAGCGTTTCTGGGTGTTGTTGATAAATGGCTTTAGCTTTGCATAGTAGGGTTTTAACTTGCACTTACAAATGTAGCAACAAACTGTAGTTACTGACAGTGGTTTTCTGAAGTATTCCTAAGTCCATGTGGTGATATCCTTTACACACTGATGTCGCTTTTTGATGCAGTACTGCCTGAGGGATGGATGGTCCGTAATATCATCACTTACTTATTTGTTGACAAAGTGGTGATCCTCGCCCCATTCTTATTTGTGAATTACTTTCTCAGTCTTTTTTGCCACTTGTGCCAGCTTTTTTGAAACATGTTGCAGGCATCAAATTCCAAATGAGCTAATATTTGCAAGAAATAACAACTTTTCCAGTTCGAACGTAAATATCTTGTCTTTGCAGTCTATTCAATTGAATACAGGTTGAAAAGGATTTGCAAATCATTGTATTCTGTTTTTATTTACCATTTACACAACGTGCCAACTTCACTGGTTTTGGTGTTTGTAATAAACACCCCAGAAAACAGAGTAAAGGACCCAAATCCACCCTAAATGGTACCTGAAACAAAAATGGCTGACTTTATGTGCATTAGAGTACAAGCTCTTTGTTGATTATGTACATTTTGGCAATGTAGAGAATAGAGATTATCGAAGTGGCCCCCACAACCAGTAATTTTTCGACATGCGGCCCTCTCTGTAAATCATTTGGACATCCCTGTATCAGAGAACTTAGATATATGATAACACTGGTTAATACTGTACATGGCAGCAAATCATAACAACCCCAGATGGCCAGCCAATATGCCCCCTGATGGTTGTGAGCACTTCAGAGGCAAAAACTCTCAAGTCAGGGCGTATGTTAACAATTCAGTCCAAACGCGCGGTGCAGTGACAGAAGCTGCGCCAGAAAACGGCGTTGAGCCCGTTGAGAATAAAGCAAAGTCAATCAGAGCACCGTAAAGTAGGAGAGATGAGGCGAGAGGAGAGAGGCGCGTGCGTCCGCTTTAATAAATCATCAGAGCGATCCGATCCGCTGAGATTAGCCAACATAGCCGAGTAGCACTTAACATGTTTCCATTCAGAGAAGTAACCCTGCTTCTGTTATTCCTTTTTCTTTGCAGAAACACAAACATTGAGGGCAGTGTGGTAGCACACACACACACACACACACACACACACTTATTGGGACCTCCGAATAATGCCTACCTCTTTAGGACCACCCTTTCTAGATATATAAAGATTTATATTTACAACATTAATGATATATACATACTATGCAAATATAAAAAAGGTAAGCTTTTAGTAATTTTTTGTTTTTGTTTTTGTTTGTAATTGGTTTTTAATCTTCATTATTTACTTCAAGTTATTACAGTATGTCCATCCATCCATTTTCTACCGCTTATTACCTTCGGGGTCGCGCGGGGGGTGCTGGAGCCTATCTCAGCTGCATTCAAGCGGAAGGCGGGGTACACCCTGGACAAGTCGCCACCTCATCGCAGGGCCAACACAGATAGACAGACAACATTCACACTCACATTCACACACTAGGGCCAATTTAGTGTTGCCAATCAACCTATCCCCAGGTGCATGTCTTTGGAGGTGGGAGGAAGCCGGAGTACCCGGAGGGAACCCACACAGTCACGGGGAGGACATGCAAACTCCACACAGAAAGATCCCGAGCCCGGGATTGAACACAGGACTACTCAGGACCTTCGTATTGTGAGGCAGATGCACTAACCCCTGACCCACCGTGCTGCCCCTACTACAGTATGTCTATATATACATATAAATAATAACATATATATATATATATATATATATATATATATATATATATATATATATATATATATATATATATATATATATATATATATATTTTTTTTTTTTTTTTAAATGTTTTGTTTGTAATAGATTTTTAATCTTCATTATTTACTTCAGGTTTTTACAATATGTCTCTATATCATACTTGCCAACCTTGAGACCTCCAATATCGGGAGGTGGGGGGGGGGGGCGTGGTTAAGAGGAGAGTATATTTACAGCTAGAATTCACCAACTCAAGTATTTCATATATAGATATATATCATACTTGCCAACCCTCCCGTTTTTAGCGGGAGAATCCCGGTATTCAGCGCCTCTCCCGACAACCTCCCTTCTCCCGACAAACTCCCGGTATTCAGTCGGAGCTGGAGGCCACGCCCCCTCCAGCTCAATGCGGACCTGAGTGGGGACAGCCGTTCTCACGTCCGCTTTCCCAGCAGCTTGCCTGCCCAATGACGTCATAACATCTACGGCTTTTAGAGAGTAGAGTGCACAACAAGCAGAGAGAGTTCTTGGTTTCTTATGTGGGTTTATTGTTAGGCAGTTTCATTAACGTCCTCCCAGCGCGGTAACAACACACAACAACAGCAGTCACGTTTAGTCTACCATAAAGCAGTTCGTCTGCCATAAACAGCAATGTTGTGACACTCTTAAACAGGACAATACTGCCACCTACCGGATAGCCTGCAGAATACTGAAATTCAAGTATGTCTTCATTTGGTGAATTCTAGCTGTAAATATACTCTCCTCTTAACCACGCCCTTGGCCACGCCCAAACCACGCCCCCGCCCCTAACAGGCACCCCCGCCCCCCCACCTCCCGATATTGGAGGTCTCAAGGTTGGCAAGTATGATATATATATATATATATATATATATATATATATATATATATATATATATATATATATATATATATATATATATATATACTTGACTTTCAGTGAATCCTAGCTATGTATATATATATATATATATATATATATATATATATATATATATATATATATATATATATATATATATATATATGTGACGCTCCACAACTGTATGTGGCAAAATGCAGCTCCACACTGCTGTCGCTTCAACATATCACTGGCACCAGGTGGATTATGAATTTCTTTTATTACAGTGTCCTGCAAAACAGTGCAAATTGTGAGACTGTGAGTCCACTTGGGTCACGGGATTATCAATTAGAAGGCGTCACAGTTCTGAGCACTTCCCGCAGGTAAAGTACATACCACTTCTCGCCAGCAACAGGCGCTGTTGCAACACTTCATTCATAATTTAATCAACCATAATGAACGTCTGTTTCTACACCGTTACATATATATATATATATATATATATATATATATATATATATATATATATATATATATATATATATATATATATATATATATATATATATATATATATATATATATTGATTTTATTATATAAATAAAAGAAAAACTTGAATTTTAGTGTTCATTTATTTACACATATACACACACACACACACACACACACACACACACACACACACACACACACACACACAACACTCATCTACTCATTGTTGTACTTGAAAGTACAATGCTTTGTTAAGGGTTGAATTGTCCATCCTCTTTCTATTCTCTGTCACTTTTTTTCTAACCATGCTGAACACCC
Organism: Entelurus aequoreus; assembly: GCF_033978785.1. Classification (NCBI taxonomy): domain Eukaryota; kingdom Metazoa; phylum Chordata; class Actinopteri; order Syngnathiformes; family Syngnathidae; genus Entelurus; species Entelurus aequoreus. Next base: position 41,986,183 of record NC_084731.1, on the reverse strand, counting down.
TCTCTGATGATGCATTGCTGTGTGGCACGCACAAAAGTCCTTTCATCAAATGCACGAGAGTGTGGAATCTTCCATCTCTCCCTAGCATGGCCCAAAACCGGTCAATCCTTGCTTCCTGGGGAAGATCTTCCCTGGCAAGCAATTGGTACTCCAGTATTTGTACCCGGAGGCTGGTCAGGTCCAATCGCAGCTGCGGCAGACTTTTTTTTGGGGGGGCGTGGCCTCCAGCTCCGGCTGAATACCGGGAGTTTGTCGGGAGAAAATCTCTGTCGGGAGGTTGTCGGGAGAGGCGCTGAATATCGGGATTCTCCCGCTAAAAACGGGAGGGTTGGCAAGTATGCTCTATATACATATTTATTTTATTTATTTTTATACATTTTGGCCAAAGGGGGTGCATTTCAATTTCTTACACACACTTGTTATGTCATATTTTGGCCAGAGGGGGAGCACTTTTGAAACCGACACACAGTCAATTAGAAAAATCCCTTCTTTTTGGGACCACTCTAATGTTTATGGATTTCACCACCAGGGGTGTAAATGAGACATTCTGTATTAGATGCAATGGTTTTCCGTATTGGTACCATGATTTCGGTCATAACTTGTTTACCGGTCCTCATATGGAAGGTACTTTTCCTTGGTGATGTCTCAAGAAGGGTAGAAATACAAACACACACACACACATACACACACACACACACACACACACACACACACACACACACACACACACACACACACACACACACACACACACACACACACACACACACACACACACACACACACACACACACACACAAAACTTGGAGAGATGCATGATGTCAGTCTCTCCAAGAATTTACAGGCTTTTTTTGTGATTGCTGCTGTCTAAAATGCCCAGAATTAAGAAGGTTGCGGCAAAGGTAGCGATGTTTTGAGGCTTATATTATTTGAATATACATTCAATAAATTTGGGGTTTTATGAATTTGTTAATAGTGTTTGAAGTGTTCATTGTAGCCCTAACCTCAAAAAGTACATGATTTCAACAAAAAGTTGAAAAATAAATACTGTATTGATGTTTTACTCGTTGTATACCAGACAGACTTAAAAGTCAACACTACATGGCAGTAAATGCACACTCAGAAAGCATTGTCATATTACTGTATTGTTTTAATTCATTATAACTAATAGTAGGAATAATTAATTATAATTACAGAAAGAAACATCACCAAAGGCGTCCCTATTGTCCACAGTCAGCTCTGTTGTCCACAAGTTGCAGAAATCCTCTGTGTATGTTTTACACTTGAAAACTGTTTGTCCATCTTAAACATTAATTTAAGTTCCAACACATTTACCCCCGCACGTTAAGAGCATATTTTGAACTGTTGGGAGCAAATTGTAGCTAAATGTTAGTGGTAAATGAAAGACGATGAGAGATTATCACCACACTTTGCAAATTTAAATGTATTTCTAATAGGTTGTATTTGTCATGAGCCATGTGGTATTTTAGTTTGACTCCCTTAGTTCTGTTTTGAGCACCCCTGAGTTTGTGTTTTAGTTGCCATGGGTGCAGATTAGTTTCACCTGCCTCTGATTAGTGTTCGGGACGCTCACCTGCTGCCGGGTACTAATCAGAGAGCCACATATTCCCGTTTTTCGCCACACTCAGTTTTGATTAGACAGTTGAGATCTTTAAAGGCAAACTGCACTTTTTTGGAATTGTGCCTATCGTGAACAATTATTATGAAAGACATGACGATGGATGGACTTTAAAAAAAAAAAAAGAATTCTAAATATCAAATAAACGTAAATAAAAGTCTGCTTACAGCGGAGCCAATGGTAGGTCCTCTCTTTTGCCCATAATATCTGATAAATAACCATTCAAAAAGCACCAACAATACTCCATTTACATTTTGTGACTTGAATATTAACCAAGTATTATTGATATTGTTATTATGAGCGCTAATGCAGACAATCACTACCGTGTTTCCTTATATTTACATCATCGAATGGTCTGCTGAGTCCTCGCTTCCTTGCTCCCTGTAAGTTTTTTGTAGACCAAAAATCATCCATCTCACCTGGACAGAAGGTAGCCGAGGATATAATCCGACAAGTTGGTACACTTTGACAGCCATTTAGGACCTGAAACTGGCGAGGATGACAAGAAAAGAGCTAGGTCCCTCCCACCCCCCGCCATGTTTCTTCTCAAAAATTATAAGACAGTCTTCATCTCAATGGGAATATATGAACATCCTAGCTGTCGGCACCTAATGACAGCAGACATTGCACAGTAAGTGATGTTTTATTATATTTCTTGGCTCTCATAAAGTCTGCAGTGAGCAGAAATCAGTGATGAAGAAAAAAAAGCAAACATTGTGATTCGTATGCTTAAAATGATCAAAATACGTAAACATTAAATGTTATAAATGTGCCCGTTACTGCATTACATATATACTTACATCATGTATATAAACCCCTAATGGAGGTGTTTGGATATTTTTTAGCTTTATAGGCAGAATTAAACGGCTCCCATAGACTCCTTTGTAAGCGGACTTTTGATCGCATTTGTTTAATATTTAAAACACATTAAAAAAACAACAACATCCATTGTCATGTCTATCATAATGGTTGTGAAAGATTGACAAACTTCCAAAAAAGTGCTGTTCCCCTAGACCAGGGGTCGGCAACACAAAACGTTGAAAGAGCCATATTGGACCAAAAGTACAAAAAACAAATCTGTCTGGAGCCGCAAAAAATGAAAAGCCGTATATAAGTCTTATAATGAAGGCAACACATGATGTGAGGGTCTATATTAGCTATAACAGCCTACTATCAAAATTACTATGTGTCGCAGGCTGAAGCAACTCTTCGTTGACAGAAATGTTAAGTTAAAGTTAAAGTGCTAATGATTGTCACACACACACACTAGGTGTGGTGAAATGTGTCCTCTGCATTTGACCCATCACCCTTGATCACACCCTGGGAGGTGAGGGGAGCAGTGGGCAGCAGCAGTGGGCAGCAGTGGTGGCCGCGCCCGGGAATCATTTTGGTAATTTAAGCCCCAATTCCAACCCTTGTTGCTGAGTGCCAAGCAGGGATTGAAATGTAATATTTATTCTACACATTTTTACATTAGAAACCATTAATAAATCAGAGGCAACTCAGAAGGTGAGATAACTCTGGAAATGACTGTCTTTTAATGGCCAAAGGTATATATGTGTGTGTCCAAGTTAAAGGAAACAGCAGGCTGTCTTCTTTTAATAGATTTATTAAAATCTTTGGCAAGCTAGGTAACGTTGGCTGTGGTCTGGAACAACACGGCACACACACAACTATCTGAAATGCAGCAAATATTACATACAGATAATGTGTCATGAGACATGCAAAACTAAATTATGTACAAAGAGGATAAAAGTAAAGGATATTTAATGAGCTAAAATATACCTACAAATGAGGCATAATGATGCAATATGTACATACAGCTAGCCAAAATTGCATGTTAGTATTGATTAGCTTGCAGTCATGCACTGACCAAATATGCCTTTATGAGCTCTCCAACAAGTCAATAACATCAACAAAGCTCACATTTGTGCATTCACGCACAGAATAAAACATTTGGTGGACAAAGTGAGGCAAAGAAGGAGTGGAAGATTTTACATGTAAACAAACCGTTGTGTCACAGTCCACACTATGGTGAGTTCAAAAACTGCCCAAATTAGTAGGACAAAACGATGTTCACCAAATACTCTCATCAGTGAAGCATACACACAAACATATTAAACAGTGGGCTTTCTAACAGGTTTGTGTCATGTTTGTCCTCAAACAAAAAACATACTAAAACAAAAACATACTTTTTTTCCCCATTTTCCCATTTTTAATCCTTTTTAAAAAATGCTCCAGGTGGCCACCGGGGCGGCACTAAAGAGCCACATGTGGCTCGAGAGCCCTCGCCCTAGAGATAAATTTGATTGCTAAAAATTACGCTGATAGGTCAAAATGCGAGGGTAAGTAGCGGGCGTTAGAAAAAGTTGCAAGGCGGCGGAGATCGGTTGAATTTGCGTGAATTGGCACAATAGCGACGTCGCAAAATCCTGGAGGGACTGACATTTTGTCCCCGCACTTTCTGATTACACAAAAACACACTCTTATACATGCTTACCACTATTGACACAGGCTCACATTAAAAACAAAACTGAACGACATTAAAAATTGAACAATGTCTTTGGTTCGACTTGCTCATTTAATCTTTCTAAAAGGGCTTTAATTGACTTTAGCACACCTCAAATTTTTTTCATTGACATGCTGCTGATTAAATAAAGCCACGGTACATTTTCTCTGGCCCATGTATGCGGTCCATTCCGCCTCACTGAGTGCGTCCACCAATCCAACGCTTGACCCGAAAGTCTGCAGAGAGAACAAAAATGACCAATTTGCTGACTCGTTTGACGGAGAGTTGCACTTTTTGCCTGGGAGCTCTGGCAATCATGTCGGCGAGCGTATGAGGCTGTCAAGTAGCTCTGGTGGCTAAGTGTTCTTATTCGGAGAAGACAAATCGTCTGCTCACTCCTCATCTCCAACAAAATGATGCAAATAAATGGGCTTCCTCTCATGTTTTATGCTCTTTAAACTTCACGCTTTGGAAGGATTAAAGTAAAACTAGATGGAGGATAAACAATAATGCTTTTCTATCATTTTTGTCTATTGTTTATTTTGTTAATTTCGACATAACACAAATCATGTCACAAATCATCTTTTCAGACTATTAAAAAATTATTAAAACGGACCAATCAGCATCCTTTGAAGAAGAGCCAGGCTTGCAAACAATGGGCCCCATTCAGCAACCGTTCTTGAGAAAACATTTTGTTCTTAGACCCACTTACGAAGTTTTTAAGGAGTTGTTTGTATTCACCAATGTTTTCTTCGCTGGGATTTGTTCGTAGGTAAGAACAAAATCTACGAGTGATCCAGAGCACTCTTAGGGTGGCCTATTTGTTCTTAATTGTGACAAGTTCCCTTACTTCTATTGTCTAATGTTACATTAATATCATAGATAGATAGATAGATAGATAGATAGATAGATAGATAGATAGATAGATAGATAGATAGATAGATAGATAGATAGATAGATAGATAGAAATAAGACTGACAGACAGACAGATATATAGCAAAATGAGCAATATATAGACATTTCAAAATACCACGTGTGTGCACGCACGCACGCACACACACTATTTGCCCCAAGTGACAAATATTTATTTGAACGCTGCAGTCCCCCCTTTCTTAAACTTACGTTTTGACATTATGTATTTCCCTCGCGGGATAATACGAATTTCTCTTCTGTAATCTGTTTGTGTTTTCTCCGTGTGTTTGTACCCTTATATAGGGAATTAAGGGTGTTTACCTATGCAAATTATGGAATTAAGGGTGTTTACATATGCATATTGGAGAAGAAAAGGGCGTGTTTTTATGCAAACTATGATAGACACGCACGCGCTAACCATTTGGCATTCAGCAACTTAAGAACAGCAGGTGGGAACAATTTGGGCGTTTAAGAACACGTCATGAATTTGAATGGACTCCTCTTAGGAAATCAATTAGGAAGAAAGATAAGAGGAAAAGTTAGGAAATTATTGCTGAATGGGGCCCAATGGCGGCGTCCACTGAGGAGCTGAGTTGCAGCAGTTTCAACAGAACAGCCTCCAGCCAGGTGACAAGTCTCACTGAGTTCCATTCAGTTTGTCAGCAAAATGAGATGCAAAGACGACAGTTGACAGACACGCGGAAGAGCGCAGGAGACGTGGGATTTAGCAGGAAGAAGCAGACGGGAACATCACTTTTTGGGTTTTTTTCAATATCCAGATGAGCTTTCCTCGATGGAGACAGGAAACATGGAGCTGACATACACTATGTTTTCAAAAGTATTTGGCCACCCATCAAAATGATCAGAATCAGGTGTCCTAATGACACAGGTGTAAAAAAACAAGCACTTAGGAATGGAGACTGTTTCTACAAACATTTGTGCACGCTCTCAGGAGCTCAGTGATTTCCAGCGTGGAACTGTCATAGGATGCCATCTGTGCAACAAATCCAGTCGTGAAATTTCCTCACTCCTAAATAATCCAAAGTCAACTGTCGGCTTTATTATGTAGTAGAATTTCTGACCTTTGACCTATATTGCATGTCTATCAAGAATGTACGCTCACTTAATTTCTCTTCTATTCTGTGCCAGTGGGACAAAGGTGAATATGGAGTTGTGCCAACCTGTCTACAGAATGTTTAGAATTTCCAAATATGACTAAGAGATACAAGGTTGTTTTGGAACAGACAAAACCAAAACAAAACAATCATGACGCATTAGATAACAAACAATGACGCACAAGAGACATATAAAAAATGGCAGAAGACCGGAACTCGACAGTGATTTTGGCTTGTGTGTGTCTTGTTTCCTCCGGAGTAACATGTGGTCTGTCTGCACGGCCAACTTAATTCAACCTGCACTTCTGATAATGGGTAAATACATTTGTTGTACTAAACTACTTTTGTTGCCTGCTTAAGCTTCGGACAATCCACTACACAAATTGGCGTCACAAACAGGATGGTTTAGAAGCTACAGGTCGACAGCCGCTCCCGCTCTCTCTGTCAGGCAGACAGTGTGTTGCACGCGCGCATCACAAGGTAAGTGTTTTGCTTAAAGTGTAAACATTTTCTGCCTGGAGAGAGCCGGATCGATAAGACTAATTGCTGAATCTATTTTTGATAAAAGATAGGTTTAGTCAGGTTCTCCAAAAACAACCTGGAATGGGGTACATTATGGTTGGATTGAGTTGTTTTACATGTGATCATTTGTCTGTGTGTTTGTTGAAAACTTGTGATTTCTTGTTTTTAACATAAGGGGATTGTTGATAGAATTTTGGTGGTTTGGAGTGCTTTTGAAGCGTAGACTATGTGAGACGAAAAATTTCTTTTAACCTCTTCATCCTCTGTCGTTGCTGGCAGAGGATGCTTCTTTCTGCAAGTATCCAGAGTTGGATACAGCTAAATTTAAGGCAGGGTTTGCTAACTGGTGTGACATTTGGCCCATACAAATTTATGAAGTCTATGAATGTGCGACACATCTCTCTATGTGGAAACTGCAGCGGTGGAAAAGCCTCATTTTGGGTGACCGTTTGGTGACTCCGGTAAAGGAGATCAACTGAGCTGTATTTGTCACGACGTTCTGTTTAATTGGCTGCAGTATAGATGGATAGAGATCGCGCTCCACATGGTAGAGCTTTGGTGGAGCTTTGGTGAAGCTTTGGTGAAACTGTATGGAACTGACCAAAACATGATGACTGTAGAGCATTGGGTGATTATCAGTGACTCTATGGTGCTTTTATGCTGTTGTCGTGTATTGGTCAGGGAGTAAAACCAGGGGCTGCTCCGCTGAAACGGGTTAATCGCCGTTGCATGAGTAATGAAGGGACCTGTGTTTGTTAATGAGACGGCCGATTCCACAAAAGCATGCGTGCATTAGTTGTTTATATTTGTCCGGACAATGGGGTGGTATTGTAATGTAACAATGTGTGTGTATAATGATGAATGCTGAAATGTGTGTGTATTGAGTGAGTCAGTTTATGTTGGTACATTTAGATGTATGCGTAATTTAATAACTTTTGTGCAGCACCTGGTTTCTTATCTGGTTTAATTCCCCCCTTCCTTTTCTTCCCCTTTTCTCACAGCCCCGCTATCTGTAAAAGTTGGGAAATTGTCTAAAATGTGTGTGCGTGTGAGAAAGTAGACAAAGTTTATGTACAGAAAACATATGAGTGAATGATCTATCCATTTAATTATCTTATTCCGCTCTCGGAGGTTGGATCGCAGGGGCAGCAGCCTAAGCAGGGAAATCCAGAATACCCTCCTTAAACTTGACTATCTGTCCATCTAAGAGTGAATGATAAATGTTGTTCTTATTATTAAGGTTCTGATATGATACAGCTGTGCTTCTGGATGAGAAAAATAGTTGTCTATTGCATTTACTTTTAACTGTGCTGGTAAATTCTCTGTGTGAGTGACTGTGTGACGCATATAAAGAAAAAAAAAAAAAGGAGTCTCAGCTGGAAGACATTTTAAGATAAGGGATGTGTGCATGTGACGAGGCTGTGTGAGTGACAGCTGCGTGAGGCGTGGGCCGAAGAGGTGTGACAATGTTAGGATAGCATTGAGCTAGGATAGCATTGAGCTAGGATAGCATTAAGCTAGGTTAGCATTGAGTTAGCATAGCATTGGATTAGTTTAGCATTGAGCTAGGTTTAAAGAATACAAAAATAAAAAAATAAAAAAATATATATAAATATATATAGTGGACAGCTGTACTCAAATCAGAAGAGAAGGCTGACAGGTTGGTTTTGATAATAGGAAAAATAAAATATACTGTATATGAATAAATAAACATTTAAATATCAATACATACATTTGGACTGGGACACTGAAGCATTGTTAAATTCATTAGTCATTAATTATGTGTGTAATATATTGTATTGAACAGCCTTGTTGCTTATCTGATCCATCCAGTTCCTGTGTGGAAGTTGAGACAAACACACACACGCACGCACATCATAGATTAGGACACATTGTAACTTTGAATTAATAGTTATTCAACAAATAAATTAATAATATTGAATTAAATTTGATAAAGATAAATTGATTATACATTGACATTTAAATTTTTTTTTAGGAATAAACACACAATAAATTAAAAGTTATATTTATATTCTAAAAACATCTAAGGGCATCTGTGTAAACTGTGAAACATAGAGTCTGAAGAAGTACAGATAAGAGTCACCAACACCCAGCGCCATAGTCAAAACAAAACGTAGAGAAGCGTTAAACAAATTCTAATCAGAAGGAAGACAGACCAAAAAATGAGAACTTAAGTAAACGGACAGCAAGTAAACCAGAAATAATAATGTAAATAAATAACAAAGAAAGCACATTTCTATGTGACATTGGTGCATATAGAATTACAAGTACAGAATAAAACAAAATGGAAACAACTGTCTGCAAGATGAGCATGACGTCATGAATTGTGCTCGGGTTAGTAATAGATAGATAGATGAACAGATAACACGTTATTGATTCCTTCAGGAGAGTTCCCTCAGGAAGAAGAAGTAAAAAGTAAACAGTAACTAATAAGGGTATAAATGGAAACAAAATAGAAAAATATTACAAGGAAAATAAAAAGAGAACAGTAAAATAAGAATATAATAAGAGAAACTAGGCATTAACGACCATGATATAAAAAAGTATTGTACTGTCATTGTTTAGCGACAATTCAAAATCCTTTATAAATATAATTACCGTAATTTCCGGACTATAAGCCGCACCTGACTATAAGCCGCACCAGCTAAATTTAGGGGAAAATACAGATTGCTCCATATATAAGCCGCACCCGACTATAAGCCGCAGGGTTTTGATGTGTAATTACCGTAGTATATAGGGGTTCCTGCTACCACGGAGAGATGACTGTTTGGGAACGCAAAGCGTCCCATTTATTAACAATAAATCTTTCAATCATTCAATCAAACTTTCACATCTTTGACATGGCGAACAGCATTCGTGCAGAGTACAAATAATACAACGGTGCAAAGTAATACAAAGTGCTCGCCTGTACGTTATCAAAATAACCAGCCTACCGGTATATGAAAAGTCAGTCTTTAATCATTGTGTCATCGTCTTCCTCCTGCGTACTAAAACCACCGAAATCCTCTTCGTCGGTGTCGGAGAAGAACAGGCCGTAAATAAGCCGCACCCTTGTATAAGCCGCAGGGACCAGAACGAGGGGGAAAAGTAGCGGCTTATAGTCCGGAAATTACGGTATAGAAGAATCATTCTTCAACAAAATAAATATTTAGAATTAAGTTCACGAGCCCAGATGGATCTCTATTACAATATCCAAAGAAGGTTGATGATTGAATATATGTATAGAAATTTTGATTATAATTTAATCACTTGTTTAATTTTTAAAACGTTTTAGTTATTCTTATTTTTTTGTTGTTGTCCAAATAAGTCAAGTAAGACCACAACAAATGAGCAATATGGTGCACTGTTATACAATTTAATAAATCAGAAAATGATGACATTATGCTGTATTTTATTTATTTATTTTACTGGGAAAAAAGGTTGAAAACCACTGCCTTAAATCATATCTAAAGCTAAAATTATTTTATAAGACTGATTATTTTGGATTTTTGTGTTTGTATTTTGAGAGAAGGAGAGAAAGTGAGAGAAGGAGAGAAAGTGAGAGAGAGAGGAAGAGAGGGCAGGTGAAAAAACAGATTGAGGGTGAAGAGAATGGTTTGAGAAAATATGGGAAAAGGATGTTTATAACCTTACGTTATGTGAATGGTTTCTAGGAGAACAGAAAATAGAAACATTGTGTGAAGTGTAAGGAAGAGATGGATACAGGATGTTGTTTGTAAAGGAAAACGAAAGTGAAGAAAAGATGAGAAAGTGACAAATGAAGGTATTCGTAAATGGTATGCTGTTGATTGTGGTTAGCTGCAAGTTTGTTTATTTGTTTGTTTGTTTAGTTGTTTGAGTGAAATGGGAAGAAATCAATAGGAATAATTACATGCAAAATGGAATAAAACTATGAGTGCGATAGATAATGAATGAATAAATGAAATACGTTTATTTTGGTCATATAATCAACCATCAACCAATTTGTGTGAGCAGTTTAACAGTAAATTAGACATATTAACAATCATACACATTTACACACAGAAAATAAAATAAAAAGAATGACCGAAAAAAGAATAGGCGGAAGCCAAAGCTTATATTGCCCTGATTGATTGATTGATTGAGATTTTTATTAGTAGGTTGCACAGTGAAGTACATATTCCGTACAATTGACCACTAAATGGTAACACCCGAATAAGTTTTTCAACTTGTTTAAGTCGGGGTCCACTTAAATTGATTCATGATACAGATATATACTATCATATATACTATCATCATAATACAGTCATCACACAAGATAATCACATTGAATTATTTACATTATTTACAATAATGTGATATACATTTACTGAACATTAAATTACCTGGAACATCAACGTTAAAAGATGAAAGTAATTGTTACTATATTTTATAAATCTTCAAAAAACTTTACTTTTCAAGGGTCTCCAAAACCATAACAAAAAACTACATGTGTTCAGCTCATCACTGAGGATGGTACATCATTTAACTCCTAAAACTGAAATACATTTGTGTTTTTATTTTTATTTTACTTGACCTATTTCAAAAATCAATATCCCCCGTAAATGATAGTTTTCTCCTCATAATGTAAACAAGCTAAGAATACAAACTGGAAGGCTGTTGTTCTTTACTCGGAAACATAATTGCCATTGTTTTAAAATTAAATTATCTGAACATTTAACACATTATGACTTATAAAAATGGATTGATATGATCATAATAATAATGCTTTGTGTATTATTGAAATGAGCCTTTTAATTTTAAGTATTGGGTCTATATTTCTTCTATAAACATTTCCCCAAACTTCAAAACAATATTACATATGGAAAAATACATGAATAATATAACAAGTGCAGACATTTCTTATTCAGCATGTGTTTAACTTTATATCGAATAGCAATGGATTTGGATATTTTTCTTTAATATGTTCAATATGCGGCTTCCAACATATTAATGATCAATTACTATTCTCAAGAATGTAATTCATATACTCTGTCAATTTCCACTTGATTCAACTTTAATTTTTGTTTCACAATTTGACTTTGCACCCTGGACATGTCGCCACCTCATCACAGGGCCAACACAGATAGATAGACAGACAACATTCACACACTAGGGCAAATTTAGTCTTATTAATTTCTACATATTGAGATCTATTACTTAAAATAACTACTTAACCACTGTTGTGAAACACCTTTCTAATTTATGGGAGTATTGGGATAGGATTGAGGAAGATGTCTGCTGTGGTGGTGGTTAGTTTGGAAATTAATTTAATAAAAGTAACTTTAAAGTGCAGTCTGACATTTTAGTTTGGAGTAATTTATAGTTTTATTTAGACATTGCAGTACACCATACCATACGCCCGGGAATCGTTTTTGGTGATTTGGCTCCCAAAATTTTTTATAGTCTTTGGTATGACTTGGCCGGGGTTTTGAACTTGCGACCTGCCGATCTCAGGGCGGACACTCTAACCACTAGGCCACTGAGATGAAGGAGGCAAACCAAATCTCAACAGCTTTCAGTTAGCTACAGATTTTGAGAGTATAATGCGAATAACTATAACTTTACAACTGTTTGGTGTGAATAGTGTTGAATAATAATTACAAATAACAGCCTACATTAATAATTAGAATAAGAGCCGATATGAAAAGTGTTAAAAAGAGGAGAAGTGTGATTAGGCCTGGCGCTTAGAGCATGGCCTTGTGTGTTTGTTGTGACTAGGTTGGATAACCAGTCGGAGACAGGCAAGGCAAGGCGGGGCAGCTTTGTTTGTGTGGCGTTTTTCATGCAACAAAGTGAAATGAAAGAAAATAAAAGCAAAATTAAAATGCAGACAATAAAAATAAACACAGTGCGGACGTTAAAAGATTAAAAGATTTAGCTGAAAGATAGGGAGAAACGTGAATAAAAACATTCTTTTGTTTTGGAGAATATCACGCACAGCGGGAGGTCAGAGTGCAAGCATGACAGCTTGCTCGCGCCTACTGATAGACAAATGATAGTTTAAATTAACTTATAGATAATCTTTAACTGAATTAAAAGGGTACTTAAATACACATGAAGTAGTACGTATAATCTTTGAATTAAGGTTATTGATTAGCAATTAATGGGATAGTTAAGACTGTAATTTTAAAACGTGATATGCAAAATTGAACTAACCGAGAGGATATGAAAACGATGGGTGTACATGTTTTGAGTTCCAAATTCTGGAGGAAAAAACCTCAACAAAACGTAAAACCATACAGACGGACTTGGGTGGTAGCCACGGTTGTGCTAGGTCAAGCGAGGGTGGAAAGGATATGCAGCAGGGGGACTGCCAATCTGAACAAGACAAGCTCCAAAGTTGTAGCCAGAACATGCTCACAAAAAATACAGGTGTGACAGCAGGACGAACAGCAGGATACAAACAGACCCCTGCTGGACATAAGTGTCAACGGACAATGTTCAACACAATCTTTGAAGCATTCCTTTGTGGTCAACCTGCACACACCTTGTAATGACCTGCTTACGAACTGTGCCCTGACAATTCAATACCGCACAGAAGGAACTTCCTGATGTTGCCTGACAGCACGACATCAGCTGACAACTACTGGGGACGCCTCCCAGGAACGAGTGGAGGACGGGGACTGCTCCAACTGTCCTAGCACTAGCTGACTGAGGTGCGTCCGTGTGCCCTGCCACCCAAACCGCCAAAGTGTATGATCACCAATTAGACGACTCATAATAGGAGCCTTTTGACTCTTATATATGGTGGGACTCAAGGTATGGCCGCTCATGTGAACTATCCTTACAACAATTAGAATGGTATAAGATGGACAACTAATGACCCACATTGTTCCTTTGCTCTCTGTCCTGCCTACGAAACCAAAAATTTAGGTCAAATGATGAAACAGGGCGTAGCTGCCGCTGATTGAACCGATACGCAAATACCACATTTTCAATTATTTCGGGTGTCTGTTAAAAACAAAGCTATTGGTTGCAATTTGGACATTCCTGCTGTAGGCTACAAATAGCTAGCAGCTACACAACAGCTGAGCTAAAACAAAATTTAAGCATATCAAATAATTGTAGTTGCTTATTACATACACAAAGTCGCAGAGAGACAGAAGTCTGTAGAAAGTATTCAGTAACAAACGTGTCCGCATTATTAAACTTTCTACCACAGGACATATACTGAACAAATACAGCAGTTACTGTCAGACTCTAATCCGTATTACATTGTCTATCAGAGACATGGTTAAAACCCACAACACCTTTACGTTCTAATTAATGTCCCAGGGGACAAGATTACAGAAAAGACATATCGAGTGACAAAGGGGGGAGGAATTATGATTTATGAAAGAGAAAACATTAAAAGTAGATCAATTTGAGTATGTTGAAATTAAAATTACATTTTCCTCAGAAATGTATTTCAAGGTAATTGTAGTATACCGACCGACCACAGCTAAAAACATTTTTCTTGATTCATTTTCAGACATCCTCAAACAGCATAGTGTGAAAGAAGTAACGTCATGGGGGACGTTAATCTGGACTGGTTAAATAAAACACGTAGAAAGAAACTTAAGGATATTATAAACGGCTTCTACATGATACAAATGATAAGCAGCCCTACTAGAATTACAATTGGATGACAAAAATCAAAGAGATCATCTGTAAATACACTAATACAAAACCAGAAAGAAGAGTGCTAAAATAAAAATACCTTGGATTAATAAAACAATTTGGATTCTAATAAGACATCGGGACTCAGCTCTCAAAAGAGCAATTAAAACAGGTCTAAATACAGATCGTATGATTTTAAAAGTTTGGAGGAACAAAGTTACAATGTTTAGGCGGAAGTCTAAGGCTGACTTTCACTTAGAATTAATCAAAGCTGCAAAAGGGAAAATTAGAAAGTTATGGAAAACCAGATACAAACTTACGGAAAGAGAGCAAACAAGAAACAACACTATAACATTAAATATCAATGGCACTACTATTGCAGACAGTCTGGACATAAGTAATAATTTTAATGAACATTTCATCCAGTCTGTACAAACCCTGAATGAAAAGTCCCTCAAAATCAGTGCAAATAATTGTCATTTATTTAGGATGGACTAATTTTAGAATTAACAAATGAAACAAAGTTAAACAAAATCTTCACTGTATTATCAGACTCACGATCTAGAGATGTATATATATATGGGTTGGACACTATCTTCCTAAAAACATAAGGATTGTATTATTGCTCGTATAACAACAATTGATAAATAAATCAATAACGGAAAACACTTTCCCTACCACGTCGAGAAACTGCTACTATAATTAAATCCATAAAGCAGGAAATAAAGAAGACCAGAACATGTACAGACCAATTGGCCTTCTCCACGTTATAACAAAAGGAATAGAACATTTGAAGTTAAAAAGTGGCTTTGGAGCAATCAAGGCTGCTCACACGGTCACTAAGATGGGCATTATGTTGACACATCAATTTAATGAGTATTATATTTATCCATGAGAGCATTTTTGTTGTAAATTGTGAGGTATGGCTGTCAAAATCTTGGTTGTTGTTATGAATGATGACAGATGTGAACAAGAGCATGTATTGTCTTTGTGTGATGATGTAAATAAGGTGTGGTAGTATTGTATATTAAGAATGTGTCCATGAAGGGGCATTTGGTGACTTTTCTTAAAATTGATTACATGCTACAGTATGATTATTTTTGATTAATTATTGATTATTATGAATGTATATATTTATTATGATTAATTAGTGTCATAATTTTATTGCTTGATTTTTGGATTCCTTTAATTTAGGTAGCCAGGGACTGCAGATGGAAAGTAGCTATTTAGATATAATCTGGTACAGAACATCTGTTTCTGAACTTAATGTTTCTGTGCATTGTCCCATCATAGATAGACTAAATTAAATACAACTATTTAGTGAATTATTGAGGCCACAATAATTCACTAGGTGTTGTAAAATAACAAAGTACTATTGCAAAAGCGAACAGTGACCTCAAACATGACCTGTCCTCCGCCTCTGTTCTTGCTGCACTTGACTATCAGCTGCCTTTTCTTTTTCTTGGATGTTTCTGAAACTACTAATACTACTACTACTATTACTATTACTATTACTACGACTAACACTGTCCCTGTGAGAGGGACAGAGGGGGGAGGTGAGTTTGGATTGGGTCAAGTTTGAGCGTGTTGAGGTTTTATTTAATCGATATGATCAATCCGGTACAAGGATAAAGGAACGTAATGATTTAGATTGACAATTGCAGTGGTTGGCGGAAGCAACCCCAACCTCAAAGGAGGGTGCCAATTCAGTACTTAAATGTTTTGTGAATCATCTAATATCCCGACATGGTTTCCCCAAAAAGATTAGGTCAAACAACGGCACCTAATTTAAGAAAACAGGTTATCATCTTCAGTCACAAGATCAGCACATCTCAGGACCAGCAGCTTCCTAGGAAGGTGGAAAGACCATGAGACCAAAATGGTAAGTTTGCAAAATGTAGAATTTGTGTGCCAGTTCCTCTGTGCAGATTTGAGGATGAAAGCAGCCACTCCAGATTCCCTTGCACTCGCTAAGAGGGGCACGGTCAAAGCCAATCCAGGACCAACACCCGATACCTGACTGGAAGGAACCGAGAGGAGAGACAACACCTTGCCAGCGATGACGAGAACAACTAAGGTTGCCAGCCAATGTGTCCACCGGGACTCCAGCAGCTGTGGAAAGAAGTGTCGGGAGTGCAGAAGCAGCGAGGAGGCCTGGAAGCAAGCCGAGGGCCTGGACCAAAGCCCCACGCCCCATACTCTGCCCCCGCCTTCCCCAAAGCCCCCACAGCTCCAACTTTTTCTCAGCTTTTCCCCAATTTCGGCCAGCACGGACATGCCATTGCACAGTCTGCCCAATGGACTGAACCACTCCCCAAAGAGAGACAGACTGTTTGAGTGGATCTCTTTCTTCACCAAGGCAGCCAAAAGCCCAACGAGGTGTCGGCAGGCCACCAGCCTGAGGCACCACCGAGCCATCTATACGAGCACTAATCGAACAGGGACTCATACGAAATTCAGTTGTGTGTTCAAAATCAATTGATAATTAACAATATTGGTAACTACATTCATTGCAAATGCCGGGAAACATATTTTTGCAAATGTCTTACAGTCATAAGTCTATATACATTCATTTATTTATGTTCAATGATGTTCATGATCAAAGTATTTGTTATTCCTTTACTAAATCAAAGGGTAGGCCACTAATTGTGTTCTGTGAGATGGTTTTACTGCAGGCTGGTAACAGCGAACGCTCTGAAGGAGGGTAATAGACGGAATTTTTGCCTCGTATAAAAACATTGAGGTTTTTGCCTCTATCTGTGGTACAGATTTAACTTAGTGGTCTACATCAGTAATTGTTTTGGTCCAGGGTCTTAAGACCCTGGAAGGCGGGTATGTAGTAGAATTTCTCACCTTTGACCTATATTGCATGTCTATCAAGAATGTACGCTCACTTAATTTCTCTTCTATTCTGTGCCAGTGGGACAAAGGTGAATATGGAGTTGTGCCAACCTGTCTAAAGAATGTTTAGAATTTCCAAATATGACTAAGAGATACAAGGTTGTTTTGGAACAGACAAAACCAAAACAAAACAATCATGACGCATTAGATAACAAACAATGACGCACAAGAGACATATAAAAAATGTCAGAAGACCGGAACTCGACAGTGATTTTGGCTTGTGTGTGTCTTGTTTACTCCGGAGTAACATGTGGTCTGTCTGCACGGCCAACTTAATTCAACCTGCACTTCTGATAATGGGTAAATACATTTGTTGTACTAAACTACTTTTGTTGCCTGCTTAAGCTTCAGACAATCCACTACAATTATAAGAAAATGGAAGAGTTTGGGAACAGCAGCAACTCAGCCACCAAGTGGTAGGCCACATTAACTGACAGAGAGGAGTCAGCGGATGCTGAGGCGCATAGTGCAAAGAGGTCGCCGAATTTCTGCACAGTCAGTTGCTACAGAGCTCCAAACTTCATGTGACCTTCCAATTAGCCCACGTACAGTACGCATAGAGTTTCATGGAATGGATTTCCATGGCTGAGCAGCTGCATCTAAGCCATACATCACCAAGTCCAATGCAAAGCGTCGGATGCAGTGGTGTAAAGCACGTCGCCACTGGACTCTAGAGCAGTGGAGACACCTTCTCTGGAGTGATAAATCACGCTTTTCCATCTGGCAATCTGATGGATGAGTCTGGGTTTGGAGGTTGCCAGGAGAACGGTACATTTCGGACTGCATTGTGCAGAGTGTGACATTTGGTGGAGGAGGAATTATGGTGTAGGGTTTTTTTTCAGGAATTGGGCTTGGCCTCTTAGTTCTACTGAAAGGAACTTTGATTGCTCCAGGATACCAAAAATGTTGGACAATTCCAAGGTCCCAACCTTGTGGGAACAGTTTTGAGCGGGCCCCTTTCTCTTCCAATAGTACTGTACACCAGTGCACAAAGCAAGGTCCATAAAGACATGGATGACAGAGTCTTGTGTGGATGAACTGGACTGGCCTGCACAGAGTCCTGACCTGAACCCGATAAAACACCTTTGGGATGAATTAGAACGGAAACTGACAGCCAGGCCTTCTCGACCAACATCAGTGTGTGACCTCACCGATGCGCTTTTGGAAGAATGGTCTAAAATTCCTATAAACCCACTTCACAACCTTGTGGACAGCCTTCCCAGAAGAGTTGAAGCTGTAATAGCTGCAAAAGGTGGGCCAACATCATATTGAACCCTATGGGTTAGAAATGAAATGGCACTTCAAGTTTATATGTGAGTCAAGGCAGGCGGCCAAATACTTTTAGCAATATAGTGTAAGATGACGACAGCAGGATGGATGCCACTCTCTGACACTCAGTTGGACACCATCAAGATGGACTACTAGCTTGGTCATCGTTCTAGTCTTCTGAATCCCAATTCTCACCCTTGACCCTTAAACCTCAACCCTTAACACAGAGGGCCAAGACATTGCGGTGGAAAACACGGCCAAAAAAATATGACGCCGCTCATTTTCCACTACAACATCAACCCTGGCCGCTTTGTGGCTGATACTATTAGACAGATAATAAGCAGTAAAATCAAATGTCACAGTATTACGAAGCTACATTATTTACAAAATTTGCGTTAGCTAGGTCATCATGACGAGCGATTTAATTTTGAAAAATGTATTTTTGTAACGTGATCGAGGCATGTTGATGCCGGAGGTCGTCTTTCCAGGAAGCGGCGGAACGACAGGATCGAAGCAGCTTGCAGGTAAGAAGAATTTATTCTTCAAATAAACAAAACAAGAGTGCATATAGCACTGGAAGCTAACGGGATAGCTACCCAGGAAAAACTAAGGCGGAACTTAGCGCAAGAAACACAAGGAATACGTGACAGTTGCATGAAAGCAAACAAAACAGCCAGACAGTGTGTGGCGAAAGGTAGGACTAAAATAACCCTCTGATTAGTGCCCAGGAACAGGTGAGCGTCCCGAACACTATTCAGAGGCAGGTGACACTAATCAGCAGCACCCATGACAACTAAAACACAAAGCAGGGGTGCTGAAATGAACTTAAACCACAAGTGAATCACAACCTAAATAAACGTAAACAAACTATGATCCAAGCAATGGATCATAACAATTTTTATGAGAACAAGTTGTATTGAAGTCCGTTTTCTGATGTAAAAGTTTGTAAGCTACAGCTAATGTAGCGTCGTGATGAGAAATTCCATCCATCCATCCATCTTCTACCGCTTATTCCCTTCGGGGTCGCGGGGGTCGCGGGGGGCGCTGGAGCCTATCTCAGCTACAATCGGGCGGAAGGCGGGGTACACCCTGGACAAGTCGCCACCTCATCGCAGGGCCAATAAAATACATTTAAAAAACAACATTTCAAACATGGCTAATGTAAATGTGGAAAATAGACTAGCTGTCTAATCATTCAGGAAATGCAGTAAATTATAGTGATGTCTGTTTGCTGCTAGTCTGATATTTTAGTTTACTAGCTAGAGTTGCGTTCGCTAGCTTGTACGGCTGGGCGATATGGAGGAAAAAGTGTATCTCTATATATTTTCCGGTGAAAGTATACGTATAAAGATAGTCATTTTTGAGCGAGATTCACTAAAATTGAATTGAATGACAACTGTACTGTAAACCAGTTGTGCCCAACCTTTTTGTAGCTGCGGACCGGTCAACGCTTGAAAATTTGTCCCACGGGGGGGTGGAATTGTTTTGTTTTTTTGGGGTTTTTTTTCATAAAGAAATACAATCATGTGTGCTTACGGACTGTATCCCTGCAGGCTGTATTGATATATATTGATATATAATGTATATATTGTGTTTTTTATGTTGATTTAATAAAAAATAAAAAATAAATTAAATCTAAAAAAATTATTATTATTATTTTTTTTTTTAATTTCTTGCGCGGCCCAGTGGTTGGGGACCACTGCTGTAAACAGTCAGTGGCACTTTTATTAACCCAGTTAGTTAAGATGGGTATTAACAGCACAGAAAAGAAACTGTTTAAATAGCACACAATTAAATAACATAAATAAAATGATTTATCCATGATCTTCCTCACTTTGGCGTACATTATTCGCAGCATTTCTCGTGCGAAATATGCCCGGCTTGGCAACTAGAGAACAGTTTTGATTTGGGCTTACATGGTAAATAACTGAAATGAATGTTTTATCCAGATGCATACATATGTCCAAATGTGGCCAAGTAGACTCATTGTGGGTTTTCTGGACGCTAAAAGAAAAATCTAAAGAAGAGAATCCCTCTGCCATCTTCCACTAGTTTTTTTAAATATATAAGTCACCCGCTTGAAAATTCCCTCTCTCTCTCGTCATCATTTGGGATGTCTGTTGTGATTTCCCTTCCTGGTTCCATGACCCGCCCTATTTTGCCTCTGATTGGCCTGTCCCTAATGTTTTGCCCTAATCTCAACTAGAGATGTCCGATAATGGCTTTTTTGCCGATATCCGATATTCCGATATTGTCCAACTCTTAATTACCGATTCCGATATCAACCGATATCCACTATATGGTGGAATGAACACATTATTATGCCTAATTTTGTTGTGATGCCTTGCTGGATGCATTCAACAATGTAACAAGGTTTTCCAAAATAAATCAACTCAAGTTATGAAAAAAAATGCCAACATGGCACTGCCATATTTATTATTGAAGTCACAAAGTGCATTCTTTTTTTTAACATGCCTCAAAACAGCAGCTTGGAATTTGGGACATGCTCTCCCTGAGAGAGCAGGAGGAGGTTGAGGTGGGCGGGTAAGGGAGTGCGGGGTTGAATTTGGAATATTGTAGTGTCCCGGAAGAGTTAGTGCTGCAAGGGGTTCTGGGTATTTGTTCTGTTGTGTTTATGTTGTGTTACGGTGCGGATGTTCTCCCGAAATTTGTTTGTCATTCTTGTTTGGTGTGGGTTCACAGTGTGGCGCATATTTGTAACAGTGTTAAAGTTGTTTATACGGCTACCCTCAGTGTGACCTGTATGGCTGTTGACCAAGAATGCATTGCATTCACGT
This sequence comes from Entelurus aequoreus, assembly GCF_033978785.1. Classification (NCBI taxonomy): domain Eukaryota; kingdom Metazoa; phylum Chordata; class Actinopteri; order Syngnathiformes; family Syngnathidae; genus Entelurus; species Entelurus aequoreus. Next base: position 41,964,898 of record NC_084731.1, on the reverse strand, counting down.
GTGTGTGTGAAAAGCCGTAGATATTATGTGACTGGGCCGGCACGCAAAGGAAGTGCCTTTAAGGTTTATTGGCGCTCTGTACTTCTCCCTGCGTCCGTGTACACAGCTGCGTTTTAAAAAAGTCATAAATTGTACTTTTTGAAACCGATATCGATAATTTTTAAACCGATACCGATAATTGACGATATTACATTTTAAAGCATTTATCAGCCGATAATATCGGCAGTTCGATACTATCGGACATCCCTAATCTCAACCAATTGTGACTCATCATAGTAAACAACCAACCAATCATGGATGTTCTTATACGTGCAAGCACGTCTTGGAAGGAGGAAGGGGAGGGGTTTAGTAGCCCATGGAGGGGGAGCGGGGGAGAACAAGGAACACAACAAATACGCAGTGTATGGTCATTTTAACGTGAAATAAATTATATCGATATTACGATATTTTTTAAATTCATATCTTGTTTAAAAATATATCGATATACCTTACATACTCGATATATCGCCCGGCCCTATAGCTCGTATGACGAGTGATTGTAAAATAAAAACAAAAACATGTTTTTAACATGGCTGATGCAAATTTTAAAAGTAGATTAGCTCTCTGATCATTCACGAAATGTACTAAAATATAGTGAAGTCTGTTTGCTGCTGGTCTGGCATTATAGTTTATTAGCTTCAGCCTTGTTAGTTAGCTCAAATGATGAGCGATTTTAAAATAATTAGCTGTCCAATCATTTATGAAATGTAGTTATTATGTAGTATTTTGTGGTTAGTCTGGCATCATAGTTTTTGCCGTGCATTGCTATACCCACCTTAGTATTTTACAAATCAATACACAATGTATTATTTTGTTTCTAAATATGGGACCATTATGTTTTTCAGGAGATGCTGTGCAACCTTCTTTGAACCCACCTCTCCATGAGCAGAACGATATGGGATTCATGCAGCCGTCCGAGCATGATGAGAGTCAAAGGTGATGCGGTTTGACTGCTGGCAGCTAATCGACCATGCCAAAATCTTCTCGATGATGAGTCATGTAGCTCTCGTCGTCAATAACGATGGAGAAGTGTTTTTTTTCCCTAGAAGAACGAGCAAAGATCCACCCACACAGAGTAAGGAGGGCAAAAAGGCGTGGAGGTGGAAGAAAGGGGATTGAAGAGCTAAATTTAGCTCCATCAATGAGTCCTTTAATTCTTTCCTTTTATTAGAGGAACCTTCCATAAGCTCTTTGGTGTGCTTGGAGGAGTTTGGTGTGGAAGAACTGGATCAAAGTTGGAGGTATTTTATTGTCAGAGCTATTTCCATGCTGCTGCTTGGAACCACGCCTCCAATATGGCTGCTGCATGGACATGTTCCTCTGTGTTGCTCAGTAAAGTCCTTCCTGCAAACATCAGACTGGATGACACACAGTCAATACATTGATTTTGACTTGCAGCTTTTTATTTTTTTATTTTTCCTTTGCTCTTAAAGAAGCAGCTTCTCCTTTCTCTCTTAATTTCAACATTTCTCAGGCGGCATTTAAAAGTGCCGGCGGAGGGAGGAATGTGTGTCACCGAGCTGATTGGCATGCATGCAGAGGAGGATTCTTTCTTTGCTCTCAGCCAAGGAGTTTCAACTTCCCCAGAAAAAAAAATGTCTTGAAGTTAAACGTCCTCTACGGTGGTCCATGAAGACGAGACATTATGTATTGTAAATTAAAAAAAAAAACATGTCGATTTTACGACTGTTACCTGCTGTTATCAATCAGCACAACATAATATTAGAAAAGAAGACAAAAACTGCACTGTAATACATACAAGACACTATAGTGTTGTCCCGATACCAATAGTTTGATACTTTTTGGGTACTTTTCGGTACTTTTCTAAATAAAGGGGACCACAAAAAATTGCATTATTGGCTTTATTTTAACGAAAAATCTTAGGGTACATAAGTTTCTTATTGCAAGTTTGTCCTTAAATAAAATAGTGAACACACTTGACAACTTGTCTTTTAGTACTACGTAAACAAACAAAGGCTCCTAATTTAGCTGGTTAAACTATGGAATTCTCTTTACAGTGAGATAAAAGATTGTAGAAACATATTCCAATTGAAAAAAATGTATAAAGACAGACCAATAAGATCATATGGACAGCCGTAAGTGTCTACATGTTGCTTTATATTTATTATTTTACTTATTTTTTGTCTGGTTTTGTATTTGTTTTGTATCATCCGGTGAGGTTCCATTCTAGAGGCTAACCTTTCCTGTGATAAAATGGCAACCAAGGTAATCAGAAAGGTCAACCAACGAACAAGATTTCTCTATAGAATCTCCTCTCTGGTCAACAAAAGCACCATGAAGATTCTGGCGGGAACTCTCGTTCAACCCTTTTCCGATGACGCATGCACCTCCTGGTAACCTAGCACCTCCAAAACCCTCAAATCTAGACTCCAAACATCCCAGAACAAGCAAGTCAGGTTACTTCTAGACCTCCACCCCAGATCACACCTCACTCCTACCCACTTCTCCAAAGTGGGCTGGCTCAGGGTGGAGGACAGAGTAAAACAACTTGAACTGAGCCTATTCTATAAAATCTGCTACACCTCCCTGATACCGAAGTACATGTCAAACTACTTCCTTAACATAAATGACCGCCATAACCACAACACCAGGGGGAGCTCCACTAACCACGTTAAACCCAGATTTTGATCTAACAAAGGTCTTAACTCATCTCTTTCTATGCCACATCAATATGGAATGCACTCCCAACAGGTGTAAAAGAAAGGGCATCTCTATCCTCCTTCAAAACCGCACTAAAAGAACACCTCCAGGCAACTTGAACCCTAAACTAACACCCTCCCTTCCTCATCATACCTCTTCGGATTGTAAATAATCAAATGTAAACAATCAAATGTAGACACTTTTTCTTATAATTTCTGATCTCTCTCTCTGTGTCCAATACTTGCTGTACATATCCTACCAAGTCAGTCCTACACTGTTCCAATGTCAATTTCTCTGATGATGTAATTGTTGATGATTGAAGTGTTGATACCAACCAAACTTAACCCCCCCCCCCCTATCCCACACCCCGGATTGTAAATAATGTAAATAATTCAATGTATATACTCTGATGATTATCTTGTGTGATGACTGCATTATGAAAATAGTATATATCTGTATCATGAATCTATTTAAGTGGACCCTGACTTAAACAAGTTGAAAAACTTATTTGGATGTTACCATTTAGTGGTCAATTGTACGGAATATGTACTTTACTGTGCAATCTACTAATACACGTTTCAATCAATCAATCAAAGGTGTTAATTACTTTTTTTGTTCTGTTTGTCCTTCATGAAGTTTTGCACTTGTTTTTTGTTTGTTTTCATTATATTTGGATGTATTTGTTTGGTTTGTATGCTTGTGAATCTGGGCTGTCCATTAAGTAAGACTACTTATTATGTTGAAGGGGGCAGGAAATATAAGATTTTCTTCATCCTGTTCCTTCTCAAGCATAGGTGTGTAAATATGTGTTTAGTTGCTAAAGTTTAATTGTCTATTGATCAAAAATGCACATCAATGAAGGAGATAAATACAATACAATTAAAATAAATTAATACATTTAAAAAAAAACGTTATTGTGTCATTTTCCATTTTATTATTTTGTAAACATTATTAAGGACAAGTGGTAGAAAATTGATTATTAATCTACTTGTTCATTTACTGTTAATATCTGCTTACTTTTTCTTTTAACATGTTCTATCTACACTTCTGTTAAAATGTAATAATCACTTATTCTTCTGTTGTTTGATACTTTACATTAGTTTTGGATGATACCACAAATTTGGGTATCAATCCGATACCAAGTCGTTACAGGATCATACATTGGTCATATTTTCTGAGTTTATAAACATAATATACATTTAAAGATTTTGTGATACTAAAAAATATTGATCTAATCATAGTAGCATCGACGAAATATGCTCTTGAACTTGGTATCATTGCAGTGGATGTCAAGTGTAGATCCACCAATGGGGTTTGTTTACATTGTGACGCCGGTGAGCTCCGGTGTGTAGTGAAACATGTTTAGCTATTCCTCGTCCTGCAGGGATGATGCTTGTAAGAAACGTACTTTATTTGTTGCCATGGAGGCGAGGATTAGTGATTTACCGATACTTTTTAGAGGCGGTATAGTACCGAATATGATTCATTAGTATTGCGGTACTATACCAATACTGGTATACCGTACAACTCTACAAGACATCAATAAAACTTTGGTTTAACACTTAATGTTGTCCTAAAAAGATGTAGAATATGTTTAAAAAAATAATAAAATAAAATCCTCAAAATTACTTATATTTGTGTTATGAGATTCAACTTACATGTGTGTATGTGAGCGTCCCGCCTTCACCCACAGGGACAAAGACAGTGGATGACTGAAGAGGCTTCCCTCTTTTTCTGTCATTCTGCTATGATAAAAGTTACGAGCATATATTGATGAAACTTTCAGGAAATGTCAGAAATGGAATCAGAAACAAGTGATTACATTTTGGGGCTGATCCAGGTCCACGTCTGGATTCTTGACTTATTCTACTATTGGGAGGTAGGACCTGGTGGAGGTCTGCGCTCTCCGAGTGCTTTTCTAGTTGATAGTGATTTACTTACATTTTCATAATCTGCATAGGGCCAATAAAAGGCCCCCGGGCCTCACTTTGGACACGCCTGTTGTAAATGTATTTTCTTCTTGTTATCGGTGATGAAAAGAAGCTTTAGGACTGCACTGATGTTGGCGTCTCTGAAGCTGTTGTGATGCACTTTGAAGTGTGCTGCTGAACTTTTTTGGGCTGAGTTATTGCACAAACACACACATACACACACACGCACGCACACACAGGTCTCTCCTCACTGACCTCTTTGTTGCATCAAAGTGATTTAAATCCAGTCCGTCCTCCAAAATGGAACTCCCTGTGAATCACGCTAAAAAGCCTTTGAAGAGCATGAGCCAGCACACACACAAACAAACAAACACACACAGCTAATATAGCACTAATTACAGCCCATCTGAATACATGCAAAGTACATCAAGGCTGCAAGTCAACAAATCACATGACCTCGGCTGTCACCAAGTCATGGACAAGAACACAGCTTGTTTATGACATAAAGACATAAAGACCAAAGTCACATTGCTATCACTGTAAAAAAAAAAAGTTTGTAGATTTTGCCAGAATTTTACTGTAATAATAAAACTGGAACTGTTTTTTTTTTTCATTAACAGTAATGCACTGTAAAAGCAAAGATCAGAGATGTTTTGGTAAAAAACTAGCAAAACAGTTGCCAGATTATTTACGGGAAAAATAACAGTTTTATCTTTTTTTGAGTTTATGGTGACATTCTGGCATCTGAGCTGATGTTTTTTTTAACCTAAAAGGTACACTTTTATTTTGAATGCACAGTAAAAATAAGTGAGTACATTTTACAATAAAATACTAGCAGCGGGTTAAGTGCGTGTGCCTCACAATAAGAAGGTCCTGGGTTCGATCCCCGGGCTCTGCGTCTTTCTGTGTGGAGTTTGCATGTTCTCCCTGTGACCTCCAAAGACATGCACCTGGAGATAGGTTGATTAACAATACTAAATTGGTTATAGTGTGTGAATGTGAGTGTGAATGTTGTCTATCTGTGTTTTGGCCCTGCGATGAGGTGGCGACTTGTCCAGGGTGTACCCCGCTTTCCGCCCGAGTGCTGCTGGGATAGGCCCCAGCACCACCCGTGACCCCGAAAGGGACTAGCGGTAGAAAATGGATAAATGAAATACTCACAGCTAATTCATCAGAATTTGGCTGTGAAAGTAAAGGTGGGAGCCATTTTCAATTGACAAGTAATTCAGTATAAAAACCACCGCCATGTTTGTCTTTTTCCGCAAAATGTAGAGGTTTTTTTGTTACATAAAAGTGGTACTGACTTTAAATTTACAGTAATTAATTTTCATTTGTGGGTAAAAAAAAAAAAAAAAAAAAAAATATATATATATATATATATATATATATATATATATATATATATATATATATATATATATATATATATATATATATATATGTATATATATATATATATATATATATATATATATATATATATATATATATATATATATATATATATATATATATATATATATATATATATAATTATTTTACAATCTACGTTACAATTCAGGCTGCCAGGTTTTGTTTGTTTTTTACCATAAAATCTACAAATGTTACTGCAGTGTACACAACATTTGACCTCCGGATTCCTTGCTGTTAAGCTTGTGAGGAATGATGAGCCAGAGGAAGTGTGTGTGTGTGTGTGTGTGTGTGTGTGTGTGTGTGTGTGTGTGTGTGTGTGTGTGTGTGTGTGTGTGTGTGTGTGTGTGTGCGTGCGTGTGTGTGTATGTGTGTATTAGTCCGATTTCTCAAATACAAAATCCAAAACCAGTGAAGTTGGCACGTTGTGTAACTCGTAAATAAAAACAGAATACAATGATTTGTAAATCCTTTTCAACTTATTTTCAATTGAATAGACTGCAAAGACAAGATATTTAATGTTCAAACTGAGAAACTTCTTTTTTTTTTTTTTCAAATAATCATTAACTTAGAATCTAATGGCAGCAATTCATTCCTACCACTGTGTTACATGGCCTTTCCTTTTAACAACACTCAGTAATTGTTTGGGAACTGAGGAGACCAATTTTTGAAGCTTTTCAGTAAGAATTATTTCCCATTCTTGCTTGATGTACAGCTTAAGTTGTTCAACAGTCCAGGGTCTCCGTTGTGGTAGTTTATACCTTATATTGCACCACACATTTTCAATGGAAGACAGGTCTGGAGTACAGGCAGGCCAGTCTAGTATATACACTATTTTACTATGAAGCCACGCTGTTGTAACACGTGGCTTGGCTGAAATAAGCAGGGGCGTCCATGATAACGTTGCTTGGATGGCATGCTCCAAAACCTGTATGTACCTTTCAGCATTAATGGTGTTTTAGATGTGTAAGTTACCCATGCCTTGGGCACTAATACACCCCCATACCATCACAGATGCTGGCTTTAGAACTTTGCGCCTATAACAATCCGGGTGTTTTTTTTCCTCTTTGTTACGGAGGACACGACGTCCACAGTTTCCAAAAACAATTTGAAATGTGGACTCGTCAGACCACAGAACACTTTTCCACTTTGCATCAGTCCATCTTAGATGAGCTCGGGCCCAGCGAAGCCGGCTGAGTTTCTGGGTGTTGTTGATAAATGACTTTCGCTTTGCATAGTAGAGTTTTAACTTGCACTTACAGATGTAGCGACAAACTGTAGTTACTGACAGTGGTTTTCTGAAGTGTTCCTGAGCCCATGTGGTGATATCCTTTACACACTGATGTCGCTTTTTGATGCAGTACAGCCTGAGGGATCGAAGGTCCGTACTGTGGGCTTTCTATTCACTGCTCATGTGCTTTGATTTCTCCAGACTCTCTGAACCTTTTGATGATATTACGGACCATAGATGGTGAAATCCCTAAATTCCTTGCAATAGCTCGTTGTGAAATGTTCATAAACTGTTGGACAATTTGCTCACGCATTTGTTGACAAAGTGGTGACCCTCGCCCCATCCTTGTTTGTGAATGACTGAGCATTTCATGGAAGCTGCTTTTATACCCAATCATGGCACCCACCTGTTCCCAATTCACCTGTTCACCTGTGCGATGTTCCAAATAAGTGTTTGATGAGCATTCCTCAACTTTCTCAGTCTTTTTTGCTACTTGTGCCAACTTTTTTGAAACATGTTGCAGGCATCAAATTCCAAATGAGCTAATATTTGCAAAAAAATAACAACGTTTTCCAGTTCGAACATTAAATATCTTGTCTTTGCAGTCTATTCAATTGAATATAGGTTGAAAAGGATTTGCAAATCATTGTATTCTGTTTTTATTTTACGATTTACACAACGTGCCAACTTCACTGGTTTTAGGTTTTGTAATTTGGCTCTATAAATAAGCCTCCAATAACACCCATGGAAACACCTTCATCCGATCGTGTTTGGTTTTTGAAAAATTGGACTAACACACCTGGATTATGCGATTGGAAACCAGATTTTTTGAAAGGTTGTGTGCGGCCAGAGAGGACCCTTCGTACCGCACATGTGCCAGTTTCAACGCGCGGGATACAACCCGGAAGCAGAGACCATTCAATAAAAACATAGTATTAATTGTAATGAAGGGGAGATGTTTTTTTTGCTTCACAAACTAAAAGAACAGAACATTTTAAAGTGCATCGATGGTAGGAAAAGAGAAACAGAGATTTATTTCAGAAGGTAGCTAAGGAAATGTAGAATGCCGGCTTAATTCAGACTCCAGAATAAAATACGAATGAGATGAAAGATAATGAAGCAGGTACTGTATATTAAAGACGAATAATAAAGCGTACATACATTTTTTCACGTTGCATTTGTGCAAGCCAACTGATTCACTTTCCGCACAACGAGCACGATAGTCCACAACAATAGCAACCTTCCTCTGGATATCAGTCGGGGCAAAAACTGCCTTTTCCTTCTGATTTAAATCTCCTTCTATCAATCCACAGACCCTTTTGAATAAAGTTTGAGACATTCACAAGTTTTGTTTCCGTGATTTATTTTGAAAAAACTCTTCTTGGTAGTAGCTTCATGTTCGTAGAGCAATCCAATATACTTTTTTGATGCTGTCTGCTATTTAACATCAACATAGCCATTAGAGATGTAGTATTTGTAATCTGTGCCAATATTAAAACACGTTGTAAGGATACGCAAATCCTAGTGTGACGTCTTATGTCAACCGGAAAAGTAAGTTATCCGCGCTAAAGGAAATATGTGCGGGAGGCACATATGGCGTATGTCCAATAGTCGCATTTGAGAGTGTGCATGGACACTTTGACTATTTGAGAAATCAGACTAATTTAGTGCATGGGAACATAGTGATTGCTGATCGAATGCCCTGCCACATGCGTCGGGGGTTGAAGTTGGAGAACCTTCAGCTTGAAGGAGTGCTTGTCCATCTCAGTGACCTTTTTTAGGTCAGTCCTGGCTGTAGTGTAGGCTTGTGCCTCTCCTCATCTGAAAGCCGTGTTGCGGGCCTTCAGCAATGTAGAGAGACATCCCTGTTCATTCAGGGCTTCTGATTAGGGTATATGGTGATCTGTTTGTGGGTGGTAACGTGGTTTATGGTTGTGGAGATAAAATCAATTACCTAGGAAGCGTAGCTTTCGATATCAATATGGGGGTTGAGTTGTTGCCTTAGTGGCAAGAATACACTAGTCTGTTCCCATCCGCCATATTTGTATTATTCTCACTGTTGGTTTCCCACGTGGGATAAGATGAGAGTATTTAGAGTATAAATACGAGGAGAGGTGAACTGACTGTCCAATGCTGTGAAGGGGTGTCGATCTGTAAGCTCTAGGTATTTTTGAATGAACATGGTCCATTTCCAGTGTGGCAGGAAACATGCTGATATTTATAAGTACCTTCTTCAGTTTGGAATAATTAACAATCAGAACAGCCTCCAGTTGTGTTGTCGACTTTTTGCTAATGGCCCCCGTGCAGTTTTTTCATTGCAAGTTTAGCATTAGCATCCGGTAGTTTGCAAGCAGCAGTAATGTTGACTGATGTGAGTTCTCTTGTGAGGTAGTACGGACGACATTGAACCATGATAATCAGGTGAGCAATGACTCTCTGTGATAGCAGAGTTAGTGCACCAGGAATTGTTAATATATAAACACGAACACCCGCCTCTGGTTTTACCAGAGCCGTCTGCAGTCCAGTCTGCCTGGTGAGTGACAAAATTAGATTTTTTCGAAATCCGATCTGTTTACTTTATCAGACTCCAGGATAAACAGTGAAAACAAAAGAAGTAAAATAATGTATGAATTGATATATATGTAGTGTAATATATTTGGGAAGGCAGTAATCGTTTTATGGCTGTTAAGTAGAGGAGACACATATCAGTATGTATCAACCACAGCTTTATATTTCAACTCACTCACATAAACAACTTACGCAATGCACATATCATGTAAGCAAACATGCCACAACGTACACGTCATTCAACAACTGCTATTTTTATTCAGACTCAAAGTATATACAGTACAGGCCAAAAGTGTGGACACTACTGATTCAATGTCTTGTATTCTCTTATTCTCTCTATGAGCTTCAAGCACACCATGGAAGTGAAAATCATTTCAGGTGACTACCTCCTGAAGCTCATCGAGAGAATGCCAAGAGTGTGCAAATCAGTAATCAGATCAAAGGGTGGATATTTTGAAGAAACTAGAATATAAAACATGTTTTCAGTTAGTTCACCTTTTTTTGTTAAGTACATAACTCCACATGTGTTCATTCATAGCATGATGCCTTCAGTGACAATCTACAATGTAAATAGTCATGGAAATAAAGAAAATGCATTGAATGAGAAGGTGTGTCCAAACTTTTGGCCTGTACTGTACATTTGGTATGTACAAATTAATCGGTTCAATCCAAAAAACTATTTTAACTTTAGAGATATGACTACATCTTTTGGCGAGCATCTAGATCGATCTATATCGAGTATGCATACGTCGATGTCAGGTTGGAAAGTCATGAATCAATTAACCGAATTGCTACAAAATATTCTTGGGAGACTTCTGTGATGACATAATATGAGATAAACGTTCTCGTTTGCGACTGACAACGACAGACCTACATGGCAGAAAGTCCCGAAAGAGTTTACAAACAATGCACCCCCAAATCTTAAATCTTATGTTGTGGTGAACTTTTTTTTTTTTAATAATACCACCTTAACATTAGACAACCAAACAATTACACAAGGCGACTCTGTAAAGAATCTGGGTATTATCTTCGACCCAACTCTCTCGTTTGAGTCACACATTAAGAGTTTTACTAAAACAGCCTTCTTTCATCTCTGTATTTTCGCTAAAATTCATTCCATTTTATCTACTAGCGATGCTGAGATCATTATTCATGCGTTCGTTACGTCTCGTCTCGATTACTGTAATGTATTATTTTCGGGCCTCCCTATGTCTAGCATTAAAAGATTACAGTTGGTACAAAATGCGGCTGCTAGACTTTTGACAAGAACAAGAAAGTTTGATCATATTACGCCTATACTGGCTCACCTGCACTGGCTTCCTGTGCACTTAAGATGTGACTTTAAGGTTTTACTACATACATAGGTCTCCGAACCTCTGAGCCTGCCATGCCCTTTCTGGACTTCCGCATCTGCCTCAACACGCACCTCCAACACCTTCCGGTCACACTCAACGGATAATTGCTTCACATAGTCTCACCACACATCTTTGGTTTAGTTACACACATCATTCCTTTGTACAAATAAATAAGCTCCAAGCTAAGCGACGTCCCTGTCTCTGTGCCGTCTCCTTCTCCACTGTACCGTTACACCACATTCGTGTTATTATGCTCTCCAAGAAAATGGCTATTGAATTTTCTTTTTTTTTTTTTAATGAAAAAACAAACACTATAAAAAAAAACACACACACCTGCACACACTAAAATGCATCAATTGGATTAGTTCAAATCAGCCCCTTAAGTCATCCAGCAGCTATGCAATTATAAAATGATATACTAAAAAGATATATCTAATATTTGTTATTTATGAGAGTCCAAATATCCCCTCCTTTCTCACACCCATTTGTATGTAACTGTGTTTGTTTGCACACAACTTATAAACACTCAAAATAGAGACCACAAAACAGTTTCAATCTTGATAAATCACCTTGTGCCTGCTGAATGATTACATTTGCATCTTCTCCTCCCAGTGCTGTCTGCTAATCAACATATATTCTGCATATTCATGAAGACAAAAACACTAAATGGATTGCGCTCCGTATTTAGCTCATTGAAGAGACACAATCCTCTGCTCACGAATTGAGCAGCACAGCTTCGCTTGTGCTATCAAGTTTGCACATGTTTTAATACTCACACATATTAGGACAGGGCCCTGCAACCCAAAATGTTGAAAGAGCCGTATTGGACCAAAAATACAAAAACTAAATCTGTCTGGAGCCACAAAAAATGAAAAGCCTTATATGAGTCTTATAATGAAGACAACACATGATGTAAGTGTCTTTATTAGCTATAGTAGCCTACTATCAAAGGCTGACACAAATCTTTGACAGAAATGTTGTATTTGAATTTTTATTCTACACATTTTTGCAACATTGGAAATCATTAGTAAAATGGAGGCTCCTCACAGGATGAGATAACTTCTGGAAATAACTTGCTCAGAATAGCCAAAGGTATAGATGTGTGTGTCCAAGTTAAAGGAAACGGCAGGCTGTCTATTTGTAATGGATTTATTACAATCTTTGCAAGCTGGGTAAGATTTGCTGTGGTCTGGAACAACATGGCACACAAACAACTATGAGAAATGCAGCCAATATTGCATAGAGATAATGTGTCATGAGACATGCAAATATAAATTAAATACACAGAGGACATAAGTAAAGGAAATTAAATGAGCTCAAATATACCTACAAAGGAGGCATAATGATGCAACATGTACATACAGCTAGCCTAAATAGCATGTTAGCATCGATTAGCTTGCAGTCATGCATTGACCAAATATGCCTGATAAGCACTCCAGCAAATCAATAAAGCTCACCTTTGTGCATTCACGCACAGCATAAAACGTTTGGGGGACAAAATATAACAAAGAATGAGTGACATAAAACACGTCTTTCTGTGGCAGTGTCAGAGAAAGTTGTACATAGGGACAAGTTGGTAGAGTGGCTGTGCCAGCAATCGGAGTGTTGCTGGTTACTGGGGTTCAATCCCCACCTTCTACCATCCTAGTCATGACCGTTGTGTCCTTGGGCAAGACACTTCACCCTTGCTCCTGATGGCTGCTGGTTAGCGCCTTGCATGGCAGCTCCCGCCATCAGTGTGTGAATGTGTGTGTGAATGGATGAATGTGGAAATACTGTCATAGCGCTTTGAGTACCTTGAAGGTAGAAAAGCGCTATACAAGTATAACCCATTTATCATTTATAATTTACATGTAAACAAACTACGATTAGTTCAAGGATCGCTGAAATTAGTAGGACAAAACGGTACTTGCCAAATAGTCTCATCATCAGTGAAGCATGTTTAATATAAACAGTGGGATTTATAACCATTAGGAAGCTTTGTGTCATGTTTGTTCTCCTACAGAAAATATGTTAAAACAAAATTTAAATTTTTTTCTTCATCTTTTTCCATTTTCACACATCTCTGAAAGAGGTCCAGGGAGCCACTAAGTGTGCCAGTTGAGACACAGCAATATCCCCCTTCATACTGTTACCATTGATTCACATCTTTTTGCACTTTTTGACATTTAAGAAGGTTAAAACCGGACTTTAAACATTGCCTGAACACTAAAGTGATTATGAGGGCCACAGTTTGACCCTAGAACATGCAGATTGTATCTATTTGCATCTCTTTATTGGTTTCTGATACTACGAATTGAAGGTCAGCTAGCGTTGTGGTGTCACAAGCAACTGAGGTCACAGTCCATCCACTGGTATAGATGTCAAATCTCAGAGGTAAAGTGGATAAAGTCGATAGTTACCTTGCCACTAATAAACTCATGTACACATTCCAATGCGGCTTCAGAACTAACCACTCCACTGACACATGCCTTCTCTATCTGACCGACCACATCAAACATGAGGTGGACGCGGGCAAATACTGCGGCATGGTCATGCTGGACCTTCAGAAGGCTTTTGACACCGTTAACCACGCTATACTGTTGGATAAGCTCAGAGCAATCGGATTTAACAAAACCTCATCAAGCTGGATGCAATCTTACTTGGAGGGGAGGGAGCAGGTGGTAGAGGTAAACGGCACCGTGTCCTCCCCCCACCTCTCGGTGAGCTGTGGAGTCCCCCAAGGCAGTATATTGGGACCTTTACTGTTCCTAATATACATAAACGACTTGTCATCGGCATGCGACTGTGAATTGTTTTTGTTTGCGGATGACTCTGCCCTGCTGGTATCCGACAAGGACAAGTCATAGGTGGAGAAAATCCTCAGTGCTGAGCTCTGTAGAACTTGCACCTGGCTTGCTGACAACAACCTATCCATACACTTGGGTAAAACGGAATCCATCCTGTTTGGGTCCCACATCAACCTTAAGAAAGTCAATGACTTCAATATAAAAGTGGGTGACATTGTTATCACCAGGAAAGATGAGGTCACCTACCTAGGTTCCATTCTAGAGGCTAACCTTTCCTGTGATAAAATGGCAACCAAGGTAATCAAAAAGGTTAACCAACGAACGAGATTTCTCTACAGAATCTCCTCTCTGGTCAACAAAAGCACCATGAGGATTCTGGAGGGAACTCTCGTTCAACCCTTTTTCAATTACGCATGCACCTCCTGGTACCCTAGCACCTCCAAAACCCTCAAATCTAAACTCCAAACATCCCAGAACAAGCTAGTCAGATTACTTCTAGACCTCCACCCCAGATACCACCTCACTCCTACCCACTTCTCCAAAGTGGGCTGGCTCAGGGTGGAGGACAGAGTAAAACAACTTGCACTGAGCCTAGTCTATAAAATCCGCTACACCTCCCTGATACCGAAGTACATGTCAAACTACTTCCTTAATGTACATGACCGCCATAACCACAACACCAGGGGGAGCTCCACTAACCACATTAAACCCAGATTCCGAACTAACAAAGGTCTTAACTCATTCTCTTTCTATGCCACAACAATGTGGAATGCGCTCCCAACAGGTATAAAAGAAAGGGCATCTCTATCCTCCTTCAAAACCGCAATAAAAGTTCACCTCCAGGCAGCTACAACCCTAAACTAACACCCTCCCCGGATTGCTTATAACCAAATGTAAACAATCAAATGCAGATACTTTTTCTTATGCCTTCTGATCTCTCTCTCTCTCTCTCTCTCTCTCTCTCTCTCTCTACTACTTGCTGTCCATATCCCACCCCCCCCCCCCCCCTCCACACCCCTGATTGTAAATAATGTAAATAATTCAATGTGATTATCTTGTGTGATGACTGCATTATGATGATAGTATATATCTGATAGTATATATGTGTATCATGAATCAATTTAAGTGGACTTAAACAAGTTGAAAAACTTATTCGGGTGTTACCATTTAGTGGTCAATTGTACGGAATATGCACTTCACTGTGCAACCTACTAATAAAAGTCTCAATCAATCAATCAATCAAGTTAAAGTTAAAGTGCCAATGATTGTTACACACACACTAGGTGTGGTGAAACTATCCTCTGCATTTGACCCACAGGGGAGCAGTAAGCAGCAGCGGTGGCCGCACCCAGGAATCATTTGGTGGCCCCCGATCTAAAATGAGTTTGACAACCCCTGCTCTAAGCACAAAGCTAAACATTGATCCAACCCTTGATGCTGAGTGCCAAGCAGGGAGGTAACGGGTCCCATTGTTATAGTCTTTGGTATGACTCGGCCGGGGCTTGAACTCACAACCAACCAATCTCAGGGCGGACACTCTGACCGCAAGGCCACAGAGCAGGTAAAGATGAAGGTTTTCATGAATGCTTATTTGGGTTTGTTGCACAACTTGATACACTAACACATGCACATGCACACGTGCACGCTCACCGCCGATACAGAGGCTGAAGCGACACAGTTCGTCACAGAAGGTGTCCGGGCTCTCCAGCTCCCTGGCTGCTCTCCCTCCTCCTCCTTCTCTCCTTTTCTTCCTCGGCGACATCCTCTTCACCATCTTCATCACTCGCTCCACTTTGTCCATGCTGACTGAGGCCCGAGTGAGCAAGTGTCCGAGTGGGAAAGTGCCAGAGTGAGTGAGTGCCCGAAGAAGTGAGTGAGTTCTACTCTCCTTCAGGGAGAGCACAGTTGCTCTCTTCGTCTTCCAGAACAAACCCTCATCTTCCTCTCCGAGCTACTACACGCCACCCCTACAGTGACCAGCTTCCTTCTCCCGTCTCTTCTTCAGAGCTGGCAAAGCCCAATGAGCAGCGAGACAAGAGCGGCCAGACATCGGCAGAGCTTGGGGGTTGCTGAAGGGAGCGGCTGTGCCTCTTCTTCCCCCTCCTCTCTCTGTCTCTCTCCCTCTCTCGCTCCGTGGCCCCCACCTCAGCAGCATCGCCCCCGCATCCAACATCCCAAACTCTCAGCCTCCACAAAGGAACTATGCAGTGTTCCTCAGGAGAGCCTTGTCAATACCTTGATTCCCAACATGGGACTGCTGGCACAAAACGACCTACGCTCTGTCATTACGATATTAGATTATAGCCAACAACAATTTTTACATGACTTCTCAATTTTTTTAACCTCACAAGGTGGAAGAAGAAAGGGCATGGAGAGTCGACAGGAACACAATCAAAGTCTTCTTTAGAGCTGAAGCTAATAAAGCTGATTCATACTAAGTGTCATTCTCAACCACCATGCCGCGAGAAATTAAATTGGTCTAAATCAGGGGTATCAAACTCATTTTAGATCGGGGGCCACATGGACAAAAATCTTAGACTTAGACCTCCTTTTTATTGTCATTCAAATTTGACCTTTACAGTACATATAACGTAATTGTGTTGCATTAGCTCGTTGTAGTGCAGGATAAAAGAGCAATAAGGTGCAGATATAAATAAATAATTACTATACAGATAAATATATTGCACTTATTGCATATGCATCCACGTTTATGGATGTATGTTATATTGTCTTCATATTCCAGCGAGTTAATTCATTTTTTGGGGGGAATTGAGGGGATTATTATGTGTTCAAGAGTCTTACGGCCTGAGGGAAGAAGCTGTTACAGAACCTGGAGGTTCTGCTACGGAGGCTGCGGAACTTTCTAGAGTCCAGCAGTGAAAACAGTCCTTGGTGGGGGTGGGAGGAGTCCCTGCGGATTTTCTGAGCCCTGGTCAGGCAGCGGCTTTTTGCGATCTCCTGGATAGGAGGAAGAGGAGTCCTGATGATATTTTCCACCGTCCTCACCACTCTCTGCAGAGGCTTCCAGTCTGAGGCACTGCAGGCTCCAGTCCAGACAGAGATGCAGTTGGTCAGTAGGCTCTCTATAGTGCCTCCGTACTACTATCTACTCCCAAGTGGGCCGGACTGGTAAAATCACAGCACAATAACTTTAAAATAAATTAAAATAAATGTAATTAAAATTAACTAGAAAGATTGTTTTCTTTGTTTAAAAATATAACAAGCACATTCTGAAAATGTATGTTCCTGTTCCTTTTGTATTGTTTTCTTTCCAACACTCTTATTTTTAGTCTCACTTCCTGTTTTGTCACCTGTTCTCCAGTCTGAGTGCTGGCCTCCTCACCTCTCCCAATCAGGACACGCCAGTTCCTGTTTGCCAATCAAGATGCTTTATATGCCAGCCCTGTCCTCTGGATCAATGGTTTGCTTTGTGCTTAGAGCAGGGGTTGTCAAACTCATTTTAGATTGGGGGCCACATGGAGAAAAATCTACTCCCAAGTGGGCCGGACTGGTAAAATCATGACACGATAACTTAAAAATTAAGACACTTTCAGATTATTTTCTTTGTTTAAAAAAAGCACATTCTGAAAATGTACAAATCATAATGATGTTGGGATTTTTTTACACTTACATGTTGCGGTTAATAGTGTTATATCTTTATTTGTTGTTATTTATACTATCTGAATAAATTATGTGATCATGTTCATCAGTCAACTCATTGGTGTTAATTTTTTTTTAAATAATATCAAAATCAAATTACAGGATGCTATTTATGTAGTTTGCTCATTTTCCTCGACTGGTGCACTAACGTGGTTAATTTTTTTTTACATATGTAGCATCATCTACAAATAATTGCTATTGCGACATCTAATGGACACATTTAGAACAGCAGTTTCTTTCATTCAAAAATTTTCGCTCATTTCTATACTTAGCAAACTCATTCCGCGGGCCAGATAAAACCTGTTTGCGGGCCTGATCCGGCCCGCAGGCCGTACGTTTGACACCCCAGGTCTAAATGATCATACTACTCTAACACAAATAATAAGGAGTGTCCCAAATGCGCAAATGAAAATCATTTGCAAAAAGTAGGTTATAAAACTGACTGGAGCAAAATCTACCCACATTTTACACCAAAGCATATCAAATACATATTATCATGACAATAAGGACGTTTTTAAATGTAAATTAAAATTATTATAGGTCACCTTTGATTAACTATTGTGGCCTATAGGTGTCACAAAAAAAAAAACTTCAGCTAAAGACATCATAAATCCATTCCAGATGGTAATAAGCCAGTGTTCGACTTACTAGTGTTTTGTTTGAGTACTTTCACTGGGTCCATCCTTTTCTAACATTCCACACTACAAAATAATAAAGGTATGTATGGTTCACATAGCGATATCAACCAATACTCAAGGCTCCGATATATGTATCGTATCAGAAGTGTAAAAGTTTTATTGGGTGTCAGACACCCCTCAAAATAACTTATTAGAAAGCACAGTTGAAGCTTATTGGCAATCAGTGCACCTTTAAAGTGTTTTGGCTGTGGCAGAAAGACACCAGATTTATCCCAGGCATTGAAAATAAGGGAAGTCTTCCAGAAAACATGGCAAAATAATAAACAATCATTCCACCCCTTAAACCCACCAATAATTTCTGTCTTTTCTTGAGCTACTTCCTGTACAATGTTCTTTGACTGCCATGTATTATACATTCGTATATCATTATATTCAATTTTCTACTAATAATTATGAATAATCGCTGCGTCTTCCTGCCTTGCCTCGTTGTCTTGTCCCATTTTCCCTTTTGGTTAAAGCTATGTTTTTTTCATCCATCCATTCATTTTCTACCACTTGTCCCTCTTAAGGTCACGGGAGCCTATTCCATCTGCGCTCGGGAGGACTGCGATGAGGTCGCTACCTCATCACAGGGCCAACACAGATAGACAACAATCACACTCACATTCCCACACTAGGGCCAATTTAGTGTTGCCAATCAACCTATCCCCAGGTGCATGTCTACAGAGGTGGGAGGAACCCACACAGTCACAGAGAGAACATGCAAACTCCACACAGAAAGACCCCAAGCCTGGGGATCGAACCCAGGACCTTCTTATTGTGAGGCACACACAATAACCCCTGGCCACTGTGATGCCTGTGTTTTATTTCATTGTTTTTTTATTGTGCTTAATTTCTTTTTTTGTCTTTTTGTCATCGACAATGTTTTCCACCTCGTTGCATCAGCACTTATGGATGTTGTCACTTTGCATTAGCATTTATCTTTGCACCTGTGAGCCAAACCAACTAATGGCAAAGTGTTGTCAGTCATTCGTCCTAAAGTTGAAAACACACACACACGCAAACGCCCACAAATATACTCAAAGGGATAATTCCTTGATGCCGGAGGGAGGTCGGAAGTTAGTGTTTGAGCGAGCACCACTTGTACTCTACTTGAACCTATCATGAAAGGTTCCATCAAGGTGTGAATCAGTCAGTGCAGTTGATTTTGAAGAGGATGAAATGTTGCACACACACCCCCACAAAAACATCTTACCTACAATATTCATGAGCACTTTTGATATTATACACTTGTTTTATCGACTTACACATGTACAAAGTCACAGTGCATAGATCATCTAAATATCAGCTATGTGTTATGTTCGATAGTTTGTTATTTTTCGTCAGGGGGAAAAACGGAATAGCAAAGCAAGATTGGTTGCATGAACAAATCTTGCATGACCTCTACCTCAATCTAAATGTGTCATCTTCGTGTCAGTGCACTGTATTAAACTTCATATTGAAATCATGCATGGCTTCGTTTGAGTCAAATATTCAATAAAAAAAAGAGTCAAAGGACTGACAAGAGGCTTCCTGTTTGCTTTGAACAAGAGCGATAGTCTCCCTCCTCGCCTGTCCATCAGACACTACCGTGTCTTTCCTTTGCTTTTGTTTTCCTGTCACGTTAACACGTGAGCTTAGTCACTACGACGAATAGGATAAAGCTGAGCGTGTGACAGACGACAAAACACATTTGCACCGGAAAGTCAAACATCTTCAAAGGATGGACTGATAGGAAGTATTATAGGATAGACTGATTGTATTACATCAATAAAGATAGAAATTATTTATGTCAATAAGAATATTGAATACTGGTTGTCCCCAGTAAAAAATATATATAAAAATACAAGAAAAACATTTGGAGAGTGCAGACCTCCTTCAGACCCTCACAAATGTAAAAAAAAAGTCATGAATCCAGGCGGTGATCTGGATCAGCCCCCAAAATCTAGTCAATTTTTCTTTATCCCATTTTAGACATTTCCTGATAGGTTTTGAGCTATGTATAGCGGAATGAAAGAAACAGAGTGAAGCTACTTGTCAGTCATCCAATATATTTGTCGTTGTGGGTGGAAGCATACACACACAGAGAATTTGAAGCTCGAAAGGTAAACATAAGGTTATGTTGGAAAAATGATATGGAGCAGCCCCGAAATGTAATCACTTGTTCCTTATCCCATTTCTGACATTTCCAGGAAGTTTCATCAAAATCGGCTAACAACAATTTGAGTTATTAAGAGCAGGATGAAAAAAACAAAGTGAACCCTCTTGACAATTAACCACTACCTTTATCTTTGCGGGGCAGCTAGCTTCACACATGTGCGCACGTACACATAGAAGCGCAAATGTAAGGTAAAGTAGTAGAATTATCCTGATCAGATCCAGAATGGATTCATGTGTTCCTTATCGCATTTCCTCAAACTTTCATTTGGAGGTGATTAAATACATATAATCTACAAAGTTATATATAAATCATTGATATAATAAAAATTAATTGTAGAGTAATTACTTCAAAATGGTAAAATCAAATATTTTATAAAAGTAATAAATGTATTTAAAAATAGTGGACACGCTGTGTTGTCAAGCTTATGAAATGTGATACAAGTGTAAGCCACTGTGACACTATTGTTGTGACGTGATATCGGGAGAAGACGACAGAGATATGACGTCGTTTAGCTGTCAGCTTGTTTATTAACAGCTTGGTGTGTAAATGAGATGTGTAATTAAACCAAAGAGATGTGGTGTGACTAAATGTGAGACTTATCTGAGCGTGGTTGTCAGAGGGTGTTGAAGGTGCGTGTTGATCCAGGCGGAAGTCCAAATAAGGGCAAGGCAGGCTCGAGTGTCGGAGGACAGGCGGATAGTCAATGACAGGAGCGCGGCGTCGTGGTCGGGTGACAGGCGTGAGGTCGAAAATCCAGGAAGGCAAGGGGGTTCCACAGGGAGGTCCAAAGTGACAAGGCACACAGCTTGACCACGAGGAAGAAGACACAACACAGGAGACAATGAGCACGACGGGAAGGAAGCACAGAGAGAACAAATGCACATGTAGGAGCGCGAGAAACGTATGGGCTTACTGTACTGGGTACGAGAAGCTACGTTCTGGCGTCGGATCTCAGGTTGCGCTGGTTTAAGAAGGCTGATCGCTCATCATGGACAGGTGCGTAGATTGCTGAGTGTTTGCAGCCGCGCGGAAGCGCGCTTGCAGCAGAGAGAGAGCGCCCGTGGGCGTGGCCTGCGGTGCGCTCGTCAGGGCACGCAACAGGAGGAGACGCAGCAGAAGTGTGACCCATAACAGGACCCCCCCCCCCTTATGCGAGACTCCCGACGAGCTTCGGGGTGCCTCAGGGTGAGTTCGGTAAAAATCTTCAATAAGGGAAGGGTCGGCGATGTAAGAAGCCGGGACCCATGATCTGTCCTCAGGTCCATAGCCCTCCCAGTCCACGAGGTAGACCCATCCTCTTCCTTGTCGTCGGACCTTGAGAATGTCCCTGACGGTCCACACCTGGTCCCCATCCTCGAGAACCCTAGGCGGAGGGGGGGCAGGGATGGGGGGCGACAGTGAACTGTTGGTTACTGGTTTTACCTGAGACACCTGAAACACCGGGTGGGATCTCATGGACCCAGGGAGGTCCAGGCAAACTGCGGCAGGATTGACTCTGGATCTGACTGTAAAAGGTCCAACGAAATGTGGTGCTAACTTCTGAGAGGATATCGGGAGGTGAAGGTCCTTGGCCCGTAACAGCACCTGCTGTCCGGGCTGATAGTCGGGAGCTGGGATGCGCCGCCGGTTGGCGTTACGACGCATCTTCTCAGATGCCTTCAATAAGGCAGCGCGGGCAGACCTCCACACCTTGCGGCATCGTCTCAGGTGAGCTCTGGTGGAAGAAACTGCCACTTCGATCTCCTGGGAGGGAAATAGAGGTTGAAAACCTTGCCAGCATTCAAAAGGGGACATACCAGTAGCCGCGCAGGTCATGGAGTTAAAGGAGTACTCCACCCATGGAATGAACTTGCACCAGGAGTTGGGCTGTTGAGCAGCCATACAGCGCAGCATGGTCTCCACCCCCTGGTTGGCCCTTTCCGCTTGTCCATTGCTCTGGGGGTGGTAGCCAGAAGTCAGGCTGACCGTGGCTCCAATCCCGTTGCATAAAGCTTGCCAGACCCGGGAAATGAATTGGGGACCACGATCAGACACAATGTCGGTGGGGATCCCGTGAATTCTAACCACATGCTGAACGAGCAGTTCTGTGGTCTCGGCCGAGGATGGGAGTTTGGGCAAGGGTATGAAATGGGCCGCCTTGGAAAACCTGTCGATTATGGTGAGGATTGTGGTGATACCTTTAGAGGGGGGAAGTCCAGTAATGAACTCAAGAGCGATGTGTGACCAAGGTCGACTCGGGATCGGAAGGGGATGCAAGAGTCCAACAGGAGGGCTGTGGTCTGCCTTGTTCCGGGCGCAGATGCAGCGATGAATTCGCGAGTATCCGCCTCCATGGAAGGCCACCAGAAGCGGCGTCGAATGAATGATAGCGATCTGTGGATTCCGGGATGACATGTAAACAGACTTGAATGTGCCCAGTCGAGTACCTTGCTCCTTAAGGGTTGCGGAACAAAAAGTCTATTGGGGGGTCCGTTGTCAGGACCAGGGTCGGACCGTAGCGCCGTCCTGACCAGGCCCTCGATTTCCCAAGTTACCATCCCGAAGATGCGGTTCGGGGGAAGGATGGTCTCTGCAGTTTGTCTAGTTGTGGATTCCACGGAGAAGGTCCGCGAAAGAGCGTCAGCCTTGCCATTGCGTGAACCGGGTCTGTAGGTGAGAGTGTAATTGAATCGGCTGAAGAACTGTGACCAGCGTGCTTGCCTGTCATTAAGTCTCTTTGCGGAACGGATGTGAATAAGGTTGCGGTGGTCGGTCAGGACCAGGAATGGATGTTTAGCCCCCTCCAGCCAGTGTCTCCATTCAACCAAAGCTTCGTGGACGGCCAACAGTTCTCGGTTCCCTGCATCATAGTTCCTCTCGGCTGGGGTTAGGCGTCTGGAAAAGAATGCACAAGGGTGCAACACATTATTCTCATTAGCTCTTTGGGACAATACTGCTCCAATCCCAGAATCAGATGCATCTACTTCCACCGTGAACGGCTTGTCAGGGTCAGGGTGTACCAGGATGAGAGCGGAACTGAAACTCCTCTTGAGGCTCAAGAATGTGCTGTCTGCCTCCTTGTTCCAGACAAAAACTGTATTGGTAGAAGTTAGCGTGTGAAGGGGTGCGGCTACCTTGCTGAAGTCGAGTATGAAGCGACGGTAGAAACCCGCAAAGCCTAAGAATCTCCTAAACTCAGTACGAGTGGTGGGTTGGGGCAAATCCACCACTGCCTTGACCTTCTTGGGGTCGGCTCGGATGTTACCCTTCTCGATGATGTGGCCCAAGAAGTTAACTGATGACGAATAGAACTCGCACTTCTCTGCCTTGACGAAAAGACGATTCTCAAGGAGGCGCTGGAGAACAAGGCGGACGTGCTGTTGATGGTCCTGCAGGTTGTGAGAGAAAATCAGAATATCATCAAGATATACGACCACAAACTTCTCGAGCATGTCTCTCAGCACGTGGTTAACAAGAGTCTGGAAAACGGCTGGGGCGTTGGTCAGGCCGAAGGGCATGACCCGGTACTCAAAGTGACCCAAGTGTGTGTTAAAGGCCGTCTTCCATTCATCCCCCTTCCTAATCCGGACAAGATGGTATGCATTACGGAGATCCAGCTTGGTGAAAACGGTAGCAGGGGCAAGGGGTTCGAAAGAAGAGCTCATGAGTGGTAGGGGATACCGGTTCTTGACCGTGATGAGGTTGAGTTTGCGGTAGTCGATGCACGGACGTAAGGACCCATCTTTCTTGCCGACAAAGAAGAATCCAGCGGCTACCGGTGATTTAGAGGGGGTGATGATACCAGATGCGAGTGATTCCATGATGTAGTCTGACATGGCCTTTTTCTCGGGTATGGATAGGTTATACAGGCGGCTAGAGGGGAGTACTGCTTCGGGTATGAGATCAATGGCACAGTCGTATGGTCTGTGCGGGGGTAGTGAAAGTGCCTGTTCCTGACTAAATACAGCAGCAAGGTCATGATAGACAGCGGGAACCCCAGATAGGTCAGATGGGGAAGACTTGAGCTTGGGGTTCTCCAAGACGGGGTCTGCTGCTTTGAGGCAGTTAGCATGACAAGCCGTGCTCCAGGCTAGGATCCTCCCTGAGATCCAGGAAATCTGGGGGTTGTGCTGGCGAAGCCAAGAACGGCCAAGGACAAGAGGTGCGACAGGGGCGTTGAGGATCAACAAGCTAATTTGCTCAGTGTGGTTGCCAGACAGGGTAAGAGTGACTAGTGCGGTACGGTGGGTGATGGGTCCCAGGGGATGCCCATCCAAGGCCTGAGCTGGTAAGGACTTGTCCAGAGGCAGAAGCTCAATCCCGGCTTGACAGGCGAAATCACGGTCCATGAAACTCTCATCTGCTCCAGAGTCCAAATATGCTCCCACGTTCAGTCTTTTAGTCCTCCAGGACAACGTTGCGGGGAAAAGAATGCCAGGGTCACTATTGCTCTGGGGAAAGATGGTGTGGCTCACAAGTACTCCCCTAACTAGTGAGCCTGATCTTTTGGTCATGTGGGGCAGGTGTTGATCACGTGACCCGCACAACCACAGTAGAGGCAGAGGCGCTGCCGGAACCTCCTCTCCCGTTCCTCCGTGGCAAGTCGAGTCCTGCCCAACTGCATGGGTTCCACCCCGCTGGTAGGTGCAGGGAAAAAGCCAGACTGGTCCACCAAGTGAGCGCCCTCATCCCGAGCTTTGGCCGCGGTAGGGGAGTAGGAAGCGGTCCGATTTTCCCACGCCGGCCGTCTGGTCCTCTCACAGGCAGCAAGTCTTCCTTCCGCTGCTCGTTCCCTTAGTCTTTGGTCCATAAGCAGGGCCAGCTGGATGAGGTCATGGTAGGTGGCTGGTCGGTCACGCAACAATCCGTCCTTTATTTCGTCAGAGAGGCCCCGACGGTAGGCGCTCAACAAGGCCTTGTTATCCCACCCGCTGTCGGCGGCCAGGGTGCGGAACTCGAAAAGTGTAGTCCGCTACATAACGAGAACCTTGCTGGAGGGAGTGAAGACGTGAGGCGGCGTCTCCTCCCTCAGCGGGGTGGTCAAAAACTGCCCGGAACTCAGCACGAAAAGCAGCAAAGTTTGTGCTGAGACTAAGGTTGCGGTCAACAGCTGCCGTTGCCCACTGGAGAGCCCTTCCGGTCAACAGTGAAAAAATAAAAGCTATCTTGGCCCCGTCAGAAGTGTAGCGGGAGGGCTGATGACGAAACACCATGTCACACTGGACCAGGAAGCCACGGCAAAGCTCAAAATCCCCCTCAAAAGCTCTGGGACTAGCGATCTTCGGCTCGCAGGATGGGGGGGTGGGGGGGGGCATGGAGGCTGCAGCGGCAGGGGCGGCTTGCTCGGGTATCGGCTGAGCGGAAGAGCCTGGGGAAATAAATTCCAGTCGAGCTAAAATGTTAGCAAAAGCAGCATCGAGCTTGTTCTCCAGTACACAAAAGCGCTCTTGGTGCTGCTGGAGTGCCGTGTGCACACCTGTGATACTTGGTACAGGGGAGGCTCTGGAGGTGAGCGGGGTACGCGTCATGTCTTTGCCGTCTGGTTCTGACATGGCCAGAACGTACTGTGACGTGATATCGGGAGAAGAAGACGACAGAGATATGACGTTGTTTAGCTGTCAGCTTGTTTATTAACAGCTTGGTGTGTAAATGAGATGTGTAATTAAACCAAAGAGATGTGGTGTGACTAAATGTGAGACTTATCTGAGCGTGGTTGTCAGAGGGTGTTGAAGGTGCGTGTTGATCCAGGCGGAAGTCCAAATAAGGGCAAGGCAGGCTCGAGTGTCGGAGGACAGGCGGATAGTCAATGACAGGAGCACGGCGTCGTGGTCGGGTGACAGGCGTGAGGTCGAAAATCCAGGAAGGCAAGGGGGTTCCACAGGGAGGTCCAAAGTGACAAGGCACACAGCTTGACCACGAGGAAGGATGACGGGGAGCTGGAGAAGACACAACACAGGAGACGATGAGCACAACGGGAAGGAAGCACAGGGAGAACAAATGCACATGTAGGAGCGTGAGAAACGTATGGGCTTACTGTACTGGATACGAGAAGCTACGTTATGGCGTCGGATCTCAGGTTGCGCTGGTTTAAGAAGGCTGATCGCTCATCATGGACAGGTGAGTAGATTGCTGAGCGTTTGCAGCCGCGCGGAAGCGCGCTTGCAGCAGAGAGAGAGCGCCCGTGGGCGTGGCCAGCGGTGCGCTCGTCAGGGCACGCAACAGGAGGAGACGCAGCAGAAGTGTGACCCATAACAATTGTTCATTTATTAAATGTTTTTATTTTATGTAATGATAATGTAAATGAGGGGTTTCTAATCACTGCCATTTTGGAATTGTTATTAATATTGATACTGTTGTTGATATTATTAATTTTTGTTTGACTACTTTTGGATTGTTTTGTGTCATGTTTGTGTGTCCTCTCAATTGCTCTGTTGATTACTATTCTGAATGTTGGATTGTTTGGACTTGAAATTGTATTATTGTGGTATTATTGTGTATTATTTCGTTGGACTGATTAATACAAAAATACATTTAAAAAAAGGTAATAAATTAATGATATATATCATAATATAAATATAAAACCTTAAAATTAAATTTGAATTATAAGAAAACAATATTAATAAATACTTGTTTAATAAAGTTTATAACTTTTCCCTGTGTGTCTGGACTTTAGGAACACATATTATTATATGGTGAGTACAGTGTCTATCAACATCATCATACATATCATTATTATTATTATTATCATTACTATGCAACATGAATGTGTTTAATACCGTCTTACATTACAATCCATCAATTGTTAGACCATCGTAATTTGGACACATTTTCCAATTTCACAAACATTCAAACTTAAAGTCAGTCTGTTCTGAAAGCCTTTAAGAAAGTTCCCTCGAGCTCAAACCCGTAAAAAAAAGTGCATTAACAGCAGCTAGTGCGGCACAAAAAACAACTTCAATACGACCTCAGGAGAAGGTGCTCGCATCAGTCCCATGACACAATCCTCTGCTCTTAAAATGGCTGCAGGAATATGAAAGAGGAGGATGTTAAAGTAGGGAAAAAGATGAGAAAACTGCACTGGCCTTGATTTGACTTCCTATTCTTCCCGTCCCCAGCACACTCTTCTATGCAGCATTGAGGATTCCAGGCTATGCTTGTACAAAGGAAATGTTGTACCTAATGCCTCATTTGAGTAACTGGAATGAAAGTAACAGTAGTGAATTGTTAGTATAGAAAAAGTAAATACATGAATATACAATAGCCACATCTCCATCCATCAATTTTCTACCGCTTCTCCCTCTCAGGTCACAAGGTAAAACGGAGGATTTCAAATGGTGAGGTACTGTACCTCCTGGAAATCACTGGCTTAGAGTGGCCAAGGGTACAGAGGTGTATCTCCATTTAAATTAAATGGCAGGCTTTAGTCCTTTAGTGGATTTATTTACAGTTTTGGCAAGTCGGGCAACGTTGGCTGTGGTCTGCAACAACACGGCACACAAACATCCATCAGAAACACAGCAATATCACACACAGTCAATGTGTCATGAGGCATGCAGATACAAATCATACAAACCCCGTTTCCATGTGAGTTGAGAAATTGTGTTAGATGTATATACAAACGGAATACAATGATTTGTAAATCATTTTCAACCCATATTCAGTTGAATATGCTACAAAGACAACATATTTGATTATCAAACTTATCTTTTTTTTTTTTTTTTTGCAAATAATCATTAACTTTAGAATTTGATGCCAGCAACATGTGACAAATAAGTTGGGAAAGGTGGCAAATATTAGCTCATTTGGAATTTGATGCCTGCAACATGTTTCAAAAAAGTTGGCACAAGTAGCAAAAAATGCTGATAAAGTTGAGGAATGCTCATCAAACACTTATTTGGAACATCCCACAGGTGAACAGGCAAATTGGGAACAGGTGGGTGCCATGATTGGGTATAAAAGTACATTCCATGAAATGCTCAGTCATTCACAAACAAGGATGGGGCGAGGGTCACCACTTTGTCAACAAATGCGTGAGCAAATTGTTGAACAGTTTAAGAAAAACCTTTCTCAACCAGCTATTGCAAGGAATTTAGGGATTTCAACATCTACGGTCCGTAATATCATCAAAGGGTTCAGAGAATCTGGAGAAACCACTGCACGTAAGCAGCTAGGCCCGTGACCTTCGATCCCTCAGGCTGTACTGCACTGTAGTGCAGGAACACTTCAGAAACCCACTGTCAGTAACTACAGTTGGTCGCTACATCTGTAAGTGCAAGTTAAAACTCTCCTATGCAAGGCGAAAACCGTTTATCTACAACACCCAGAAATGCAGTCGGTTTCGCTGGGCCTGAGCTCATCTAAGATGGACTGATACAAAGTGTTCTGTGGTCTGACGAGTCCACATTTCAAATTGTTTTTGGAAACTGTGGACGTCGTGTCCTCCGGACCAAAAAGGAAAAGAACCATCCGGATTGTTATAGGCGCAAAGTTGAAAAGCCAGCATCTGTGATGGTATGGGGGTGTATTAGTGCCCAAGACATGGGTAACTTACACATCTGTGAAGGCGCCATTAATGCTGAAAGGTAAATACAGGTTTTGGAGCAACATATGTTGCCATCCAAGCAACGTTACCATGAACGCCCCTGCTTATTTCAGCAAGACAATGCCAAGCCACGTGTTACATCAACGTGGCTTCATAGTAAAAGAGTGCGGGTACTAGACTGGCCTGCCTGTAGTCCAGACCTGTCTCCCATTGAAAATGTGTGGCGCATTATGAAGCCTAAAATACCACAACGGAGACCCCCGGACTGTTGAACAACTTAAGCTGTACATCAAGCAAGAATGGGAAAGAATTCTACCTGAGAAGCTTAAAAAATGTGTCTCCTCAGTTCCCAAACGTTTACTGAGTGTTTTTAAAAGGAAAGGCCATGTAACACAGTGGTGAACATGCCCTTTCCCAACTACGTTGGCATATGTTGCAGCCATGAAATTCTAAGTTAAGTATTATTTGCAAAAAAAAATAAAGTTTATGAGTTTAAACATCAAATATCTTGTCTTTGTAGTGCATTCAATTGAATATGGGTTGAAAAGGATTTGCAAATCATTGTATTCCGTTTATATTTACATCTAACACAATTTCCCAACTCATTTGGAAACGGGGTTTGTATATAAAGATGATACAAGCAAAGGAAACTAAGGCACACACGAACACGGAGAGTTTCAAAAACACATATTTGGGGTTAAAACAATCCCCATCCACACAAGTGTAGTTTCAAAAGTGTCTTTGTCTACACACAAACACATACACCTGCTGTCATGCACAGTTTGTCCATTCAGAAGCCTGAAAAAAGCAGCAATATCTGACTTGGTGGCGTTAACACCTCCTATTATGTTTTTTTTGATCGACTTTAGACTTACAATGACTTTAAAACCAGCCTGCACGTACACAGAGCCCTGGGAACGTTATTAAAGCGCGAATGCACGCCTGTGCTGCTAAAACCCAACACTGATAGAATTATAACATATTTAATCAGCAACATGCACGCACTAACGAGCCAAGGAAACCATTTTGCATGTTTAATGAAATTATAATGCATTTAATCATGGATATAGTGATATGGTACATGTGTAATGAAGTGTATATTGTCTTTAACATCAGTACACACTACAAGGAGGACGCTACATTATGTTTATTTTTTTTAGTTGCTTGGTCGCTTTTTACGCACGAGCACGGTCGCGCCCGGCTCCATCTACAAAAATGGAAGCAAGACACGTAAGTTAACTTCATGATTTGTCGTTTAATAAGGACTAAAAACATAAGATAATGTAGTGTGTACTGATGTTAAAGACAATATACACTTCATTACACATGTACCATATCACTATATCCATGATTAAATGCTTTATAAGTCCCTTAAACATGCAAAATGGTTTCCCTGGCTCGTTAGTGCGTGCTGATTTTAGAAATAATGTACACTTCACTGCACATGTAATATATCACCATGTTGCTGATCATGTTATAATTCTATGAATGTTGGGTTTCAGCAGCACAGGCGTGCATTCGCTCTTTAATAATGTTCCCAGAGCTCTGTGTACGTGCAGGCTGGTTTCAAAGATAATTTACATGTCAATGTACATTTAGTGCAGGGGTGTCAAACTTACGGCCCGTGGGCCGGATTAGGCCCGCAAACAGGTTTTATTCGACCCGCGAGATGATTTTCGTAAGTATAACAATTGGCTGAAATTGTTGAATGAAAGAAACTGCTCTTCTAAGTGTGTCCACTGGATGTCGCAATAGCAATACTTTGTATCCCCTACCGTAGGAGTGCGCACAACTTCAGAGGGGGCGGAGCTATGTGCCCGGTTAAGATAGAGGACTGGGGGCACATTATCTGGGCGCACATACATATGCTGAAATAATATATATCCCCTTTTACCATGAATTGATTAACGTGGACCCCGACTTTAACAAGTTGAAAAACGCATTCGGGTGTTACCATTTAGTGTTCAATTGTACGGAATATGTACTGTAATCTATTAAGAAAAGTTTCAATCAATCAATCCCTTCTAACGTCATGTGTGATTCATGAAATTAGTTCAAATTCACACGTTCTGTTGTAGATGATGCTACATATGTACAGAATAAACCACATGATGTTAGTACATCAGTTGAGGAAAATGAGTAAATTACATTAATAACATTCTGTAATTTGATTTTGATATTACTATTTATTACATCTTCTGATAGATTAAAATTTTACACCAATCAGAACATTTTGAAACTCTGCCAGACTCACACCTATTTGACTGATGAATATTATCACATAATTTATTCAGAAATTATAAAAGATTGTGCTTATTATATTATTAAACAAAGAAAACAATCTGAAGTTGTTTTGATTTTTAAATTATCATGACATGATTTTCGGCCCACTTGGGAATAGATTTTCCTCTATGTGGCCCCTGAGCTAAAATGAGTTTGACACCCCCAATCTAGTGTATCAAAATAAACATAAAGGAGGTGTAACGCCACCAAGTCAGACATTGCTTCTTTTTTCAGGCTTCTGATTGGACAAAATGTGCATGACAGCAGGTGTATGTGTTTGTGTGTAGACATAGACACTTTTGAAACTACACTTGTGTGGATGGATATTGTTTTAACCCCAAATACCTGGAGATAGGTTGATTGGCAACACTAAATTGGCCCTAGTGTGTGAATGTGGAAGTGAATGTTGTCTGTCTCTCTGTGTTGGCCCTGCGATGAGGTGGCGACTTGTCCAGGGTGTACCCCGCCTTCCGCTTGAATGCAGCTGAGATAGGCTCCAGCACCCCCCGCGATCCCAAAAGGGACAAGCGGTAGAAAATGGATGGATGGACTTGTTTTTGAAACTCTCCGTGTTCATGTGGACATGGCCTATATGTCTGCATTTTTAAAGACAAAAGTATGCATCTGCGTGTGGACAAGAGGCCTAAACTCAGAGATAAGTAAGCGTTTATTAAGTATCTGTGTTTGTGTGGACATGGCCTAAATCAGCTCAAAAGGACCTATCAAACGAGGCACGATGATGCAATTTGTACACGCAGCTCGCCCAAATGGCATGTTAGCATCGACAAACTCGCAGTCACGCACCGACCAAATATGTCTAACAATCACTTCACACAAGTCAACAACATCAGCAAGGCTCACCTTTATACATTCACGCACAGCATACAACGTTATGTGGATGAATAGAACGAAGAAAGAGTGGTACGAAAACGAGTCCTTCTGAGATAGCGTCGGAGAAAGTTAGAGAAGCAGACAGCTGCGTAATGAGCCACGCAACTACGCTGCGTCCAAGGACCGCCTAGGCGGTAGGACAAACGGGCGCTCGCCCAACACTCTCATTAGTGTTAAACACAAACATGCAAAAACAGTGGGCTTTCTAACACGAGGGGTGTCAGCAGCCTATCCCAGCTGCACTCGGGGTACACCCTGGACAAGTCGCCACCTCATCGCAGGGCCAACACAGATAGTCAGACAACATTCACACTCACATTCACACACTAGGGCCAATTTAGTGTTGCCAATCAACCTATCCCCAGGTGCATGTCTTTGGAGGTGGGAGGAAGCCGGTATACACGGAGGGAATCCACCCAGTCACGGGAAGTGTTGGGTTAGTTACGGGAAACCAGTAACTAATTACAGTTACTAGTTACTTTATTTCAAAAGTAACTCAATTACCAACTCAGTTACTTACACCAAAAAGTAATGTGTTACTGTGAAAAGTAACTACTTAGTTACTTCTATTTTTTATTTTTTATTTATTTTTTAAAGCCCCATTTAATGCCCTTTTAGCCTTCATTTCAGTACTGTTATTGCACTGGAGAATAATACAATGTGTTGATCAACTTGACATGCATTTGCATCACTGAACTCTGCTAAGCAATGTGGTCTACATACAACACACAAAGACAAATATATGTTTGAAAGGGCCAATTTGTTTCAGACCAGAACAAATTGACAAAACTATTTTAAATAGCTGCAACACAACATACAGTACATAATAGGGGTGTGGGAAAAAAATCGATTCAAATTCGAATTCGCGATTCTCACATTGTGCGATTCAGAATCGATTCTCATTTTTAAAAAATCGATTTTTATTTTTTTATTATACATTTTTTATTTATTTTATTTTTTTTTTTTTTTTAATTAATCAATCCAACAAAACAATACATAGTAATACCATAACAATGCAATCCAATTCCAAAACCAAACCCGACCCAGCAACACTCACAACTGCAATAAACAGAGCAATTGAGAGGAGACATAAACACGACACAGAACAAACCAAAAGTAGTGAAACAAAAATGAATATTATCAACAACAGTATCAATATTAGTTACAATTTCAACATAGCAGTGATTAAAAATCCCTCATTGACATTATCATTAGACATTTATAAAAATAAAAAAAATGAACAATAGTGTCACAGTGGCTTACACTTGCATCGCATCTCATAAGCTTGACAACACACTGTGTCCAATATTTTCACAAAGATAAAATAAGTCATATTTTTGGTTCATTTAATAGTTAAAACAAATTTACATTATTGCAATCAGTTGATAAAATATTGTCCTTTACAATTATAAAAGCTTTTTACAAAAATCTACTACTCTGCTTGCATGTCAGCAGACTGGGGTAGATCTTGCTGAAATCCTATGTATTGAATGAATAGAGAATCGTTTTGAATCTGGAAAAAAATCGTATTTGAATCGAGAATCGTGTTGAATTGACAAAAAATCGATTTTGAATTGAATCGTGACCCCAATAATCGATACTGAATCGAATCGTGGGACACCCAAAGATTCACAGCCCTAATACATAAGTAACAAACAGCATATTAACAACATAGCTATAAAACAAGGAAGGCACACACTACATACACAAAGCCTAACCAGGCGTTTTTTTTACTCTCAATGAATTCTGAAATAAAATCATGTCTGAAGCCCAAAACAATCTACACATTTCCCCAGTTTTAGTTTAGAGATAAGTAAAGATTGGCCTGGCCCACTAGGATCCCTCTTTATGTTTGTGAACTTTATAGTCTATGCATTTAGAGTGATGTGATAATCAAACACTCTACAAGTCTAGAATGAAAGAGTATATAAGAGAATTGACAGAGTGTTAGACTACTTGTTACCGCCGAAAATAACGGCGTTACTTTGTAGCACGTTAGTCCCAACACTGGTCACGGGTCATTTAATCTAGTGGACAGCACTGCTGAGATTTTAACCCCTTACAGTTGTCCATCTATCCATCCATTTTCTAACACTTGTCCCGTTCGGGGTCGCGGGGGGTGCTGGAGCCTATCTCAGCTGCATTCGGGCAGAAGGCGGGGTACACTCCTGGACAAGTCGCCACCTCATCGCAGGGCCAACACAGATAGGCAGACAACATTCACACTCACATTCACACACTAGGGCCAATTTAGTGTTGCCAATCAACCTATCCCCAGGTGCAGGATTTTGGAGGTGGGAGGAAGCCGTAGTACCCGGAGGGAACCCACGCAGTCACTGGGAGAACATGCAAACTCCACACAGAAAAATCCTGAGCCCGGGATTGAACTCAGGGCCTTCGTATTGTGAGGCACATGCACTAACCCCTGTTCCACTGTGCTGCCCTCCCTTACAGTTGTATTATCACCAAATACACATAAAAAATAAATGATGCAAAAAAAAAAAAAATGGACATCTTCATGGCCTGAATGACACAACTTCCTGCGAACCATGTGACTTTATAATATTCCAGATTTTTGAACAGATGTAATGTGTAAAGATAACAGGGCTGAGTAAATATCCAGGGACTTGATAAAGTGTGAATTTAAATTTTCATTTTATGCAATCAAAGTAAAGTATAGTTTGGATGATAATAATAATAACACTATTAATAATAATAATGGATTAGATTTATTTAGAGCTCATTGAGTTGTGAATAGGTAACAAACAATATGTTTTAAAAAAACAATTTTTTGGAGGATAGACATTATGATATTGCATGTTAAAAATGAAGTGAATTAAGTAACTCATATTATGGTGAATGTTTATATTCAACTTGGAGAAAGCGAACCACCTGGTTTAAGTAATAATGGTTGAGCCCATAATAAATTAAGGGGCCTTTGTTGGACATTCGTATGTGGACTGGGTTAACTCTCTCACGCGAAGAGGCAATAATCTCAGACTTCGAAATGCAAAAGTGATAGCTCTGTCCTGGAGAAGAGACCCCGTGTTTATCTTAGACGTCAACCTACAAGTTATGGTATACATCTGTTGTCTTCCTAGTCACTTACACACAAACATCTCCTTACATGTTCAGGTTGTACTCTCCTGAATTAACACACACCCAGACAGAGAAAGAAGGAATATAAGACTGTGATTGTGCTCCTCCAAGTTAGGAGGGCCTCATTTTTTTTTTACCTAACCTCCTCCAGTTACTGCAGTCCTGTACAATGATGCTTGCTTGTAATAAAGCAATTTTTTGTTCAGCAAAGTGTCTCCGACGTCTCTTTTGATCCAGCCGCACTGTCCGGACAAGGATGATAAGACCAGAAATACACATTGAAATCTAATTCTAAGATCACCTAAACGAAGACAGGCAACAAAATATTTTTTTTTCCAGTGTTCAAAGTCGTTTAAAATAATATTTTTAATTGCATATATTGAATATCAATCAGATCAAAGTGCAGTTAATGTTACTTCATAAAAAACGTCTTTATACATGTTTGTATTATAGGTGTCAAAACAAATTAGTGTAATATCTAATTTGAAAAAAACAAACAAACAAAAAAGACTTGAAAATACAATTTCAGTAAAAACTGAGCTTAAATGCTGAAAAGCCAAATCCGAACTAAAATGCTAACTTTAAAATTTACAAACTTGGGTGTATACCAGTAAAATGAGCAAAACACTAACATGCTAGAATTAGCATGTTAAATGGCCAAATATTTGTTTCTAAGGTATATAGCAGTAAAATGAGCTAAACAGCTAACATGTTAGCTGCTTAGCTAACAAAAATAAAATAAATAAAATATATGACTCTTGAGGCGTAAACCTGCAAAATGACCTAAAAAAAAAAAAGATAGCATGCTCACCTTAGTAGGTAAACAGCATATAGGAGATAACAATATGTTTGACTGAGATGTATGCCTGCAAGTTGCAACATTTGCAAAAACGACAGCATGCGAATATCAGCATTCACAAAATGAATTGTATTTTTAAAATATGCAGACGGCTAAGAAAATAATGGGCTGTGGGCCCAAAATGTCTCCCGGGCCACACTTTGCATTACATTGACTGCTGTTGTTTGGGATCTAAAAGGATCAACCTTGACAAACTGACATCCTATTTTGGGAGACGTTTCTTCATTATTCCTGAATTAAATCCTGAAATATTCCATAGATGCTCTTAACAGACTTAAACAGGCTCACACACGCGTGTTTGAAGCGTGTGTTTCCATGGCAACGCAGCCGCAGCCGAGTGTGTCGATGGCGTAGAACAGAAGTTAAATGGGTCAGGAGAGCAGCAGTGTAGAGTGTAATAGAGACACGCACAAACACACACATACATGCCCGCGGGGTTCACCTGTACACACACACCCACTCACATACAACAGGCACGCCAACTTGGACGAGTGCAAATGTTCCCGGAGTGCATTGGAAAGCGTGCGCCTGCGGGCAAACACATCTGTCAGCTTAAAGATAAACGCATTCATTCATTCTGGAAGCGGCTCCAGTTTAAAACCTCTCTCTCAATAAAACACTGGGAACATTCCAGAAGCCTTTGCGCGACGCTCAAAAGCTCCTGAAGTCGTGCAAATTTAGATATCAACCAAATCCACCAAGTGGTGCAGTCCAGTTGAAGGTTGGGAGGTGTAAATCCTGATGGGTCCTGACAGTGATATCATATCCTGACATCACTGTGTGACATCACAGCGTGACATCATAGTGTGACATCATAGTGTGACATCATAGTGTGATAAAGTGAAACAGTGACACAGATACGCTATTGAATATGGACAAGTCATACATTAGTACAGAGCGAAAAGAAAAAAAGTGCAGTTTTTTGTCACGTTCCAGTGTAGCAGAGCTTGGAAGGTGTAGTGTGGGTCTTGACTCCAGAATGTAGATAGGGCAGGAAAAGTGCAAGTTAAAATTATTTAATATTGTAAAAAAAAACTAAAAAAAACAGTGCAATAGGGAAGTGTAAAGAAAGGCAAAAACAGATATAGCAAGCATAGGGAGAGCCTTGCTGAACGGAGGCTCCATGCCAGGGGTGTCAAACGTACGGCCCGCGGGCCTGATCCGGTTTTATCCAGCCCGCGGGATGAGTTTGCCAAGTATAAAATGAGCCGTAATTTTTGAATGAAACAAACTGATAATCTACATGTGTCCACTAGATGTCACAATAGCAATTCTTTGTATCTTTGTAGATTATGCTACATATGTAAAAAAAAAACAAAAAAAAAACACATGATGTTAGTGCACCAGTCAAGGAAAATGAGCAAACTCCATTAATAACATCCTGTAATTTGATTTTTATATATTTTTTTTATCTTGATAGATTGAAAATGAACACCAATGAGTCGACTGATGAACATTATCATGGAATTTATTCAGAAAGTATAAATAACAACAAAAAAAGCAACATGCAAGTGTAAAAAGCAAAAAGATCCAACAACATTATGATTTGTACATATTCAGAATGTGCTTGTTAAATTTTTAAACAAAGAAAACAATCTGAAGTTTTCTTTATTTTTAAGTTATCGTGCCATGATTTTACCAGTTCGGCCCACTTGCGAGTAGATTTGTCTCCATGTGGCCCCCGATCTAAAATTAGTTTGACACCCCTGCTCTAAGCACAAAGCAAAACATTGATCCAGAGGACAGGGCTGGTTATATAAAGCATCTTGATTGGCAACCAGGAACTGGTGTGTCCTGATTGGGAGAGGTGAGGAGGCCAGCACTCAGACTGGAGAACAGGTGACAAAACAGGGAGTGAGACTAAAAATAAGAGTGTTGGAAAGGAAACAATACAAAAGGAACATATGTCCACTCAACTTTTTACCGTTCAAAAATAATGTCTCACTATGGAATGGAGACCGGTCAAGCACGAGCACCAAGTGGAAAATGTGCCGTTTTTTTACTGTGTACTTTTTACTATCAAAAAATAAAGTTACACTATTGAATGGAAAAGAGTCAAACAGAAAAGGCTCAGGCTTTTTGAAGCCTGTCCCTTTAGACTGCCCATACGCTCTTTGATTGGCTCTCGCTAGCATGATGATTGACAGCATGCAGCAGCTGACCAATCAGTGGTCGTATTCGCCGACAGGCATTTGGAGAGTTGTACTCCAAGCTGCATTATGAATCACAAGCATGTACTAAAAAAAGACAATGTGTTGAAATGAAACTTGGTGGGCATAATAAGCACACAGACTACACCTTACCTGGGACATCTTACGTCCATCTTGCCACACAGGACCCACTTTGATCCTCAGTCAGGACATACGAGATGAAAATAAACTAAATGCAATCTTAAAGAACAAAATAATTTTCCATTCCGTTAATTTTGCACATAACATGAATGATGCAGGCACAAGTTCAAAAAGGAGTAGGAAGAAGCAACAATTATTTAATCCTACCCCTTTTCCATTACATAGCTATTTCTAACACTTTTGTTCACTTCCTGTTCTTAATTTATTCACAATTTACTACATGAATAATAACATTAAAAAATCAATCAATCAATCAATAATTAGTGAAGTAAGTTGTATTTCATATGGTGAGATAAATAAGATTATCAATAAGTTCAAGAGGTTTATCATGGTTATTTGCCTTTTTACTTTGTAAACACTTTGAGTTTGAACACTTTGTTAAATTGGATCATATTAATTTGAGTCCTTTACTTTTCCACAAACGTATATACTAAGGGTTTTAAGTGTTGTACGTGCATACAAATGTTTTAAATTACATTTTTCTCTGAGGGTATAGGTCTCCTCTTTTGTTGAGAAGAATTGTTTTACATTCCTGGGTAGCAGGTTATAGTTTGATTTGTACATAATTTTAGCTGTTTGCAAATTCACTAAATTGTGGAATTTCAATATTTTCGATTTAATAAATAAAGGGTTTGAATGTTCTCTATATCCAACATTATGTATTATTCTAACTGGATGGATAGTTTTTATATATAAATGTCTTCTTGGACTTGTCCCCACCTATCTGTGTTCCTTTGTGTGTAGAGAATTCATTCATTACAGCCTATGCTCACAGGATGTCCTCCACATGTTGGTTCCTAGAGCTAACACAGAACTTTAAAAAAAAAACAACATTCAGTTATGCTGCTCCTTGGTCATGGAATGACATCCAGAAAGATCTGAGGCTACCAGAATTGATCACTTTGGGGGAGTTTAAGTTCATTTTAAAAGATCGAGAAACCAGTTCTCTTGGGCAATGTTAAATTGAATTATTACTTAATCGTTTTAAATTATTATTGACCTGTTGTGGAATGACTGCTGTTGTTCTGTTGTATTGTCTTGTTGTAATTATTATTGTAACTTTGTTTGTGCCGCACTATTTGTCCGGTCGCTCTTGAAAAATGTAATGTAATGTTTGATCCTGTTCTGTCTCCCTGTAATGTTTGTCTGTTTTTGAATGAGATTGTGCTGAACATTGTAATTTCCCCTCGGGGATTAATAAAGTATTTCTGATTCTGATTCTGATTCTAAAAAATATACTTTAATCTCAATGAGTCTTTACCTGGTTAAATAAAGGAAATTGATTGATTGATTGATTGACAGTAGTCTATTTGAAGAGGCTACAAAAGCCGAGCGGAAGTCATGCCAACAGCGGCTCTTTAAAAAAGGTCTGCAAGCAGGGGAGCCAGACCTAAAAGAGACATTGGGAAAGGACATATGGGAGGTACCAAAAGGCATAGGGACTCTGCATCCTTTGGTTTTGAGAAGGTGGTTGAGGTTCAGGAGGTAGAAAATGGGAACAAACAGTTGTTTTTGTTTTCGCTGCGTGCCGCCATTGTTGTTTGAATCAAACAGTCGCTTTGGCGCTACGTCACATCTATGAAATCCCGCCCGGCGATCCTGAGTGGTTCATTATTTTTTGCTATCTTGAAGGAGTTTGCATTGCCTTCGAGCCCAGACCCTTGTGTGGAGCTCAGCAAACTACAAGGATCCGGCGAGAGTCAAGTTAGGACATTTAGGCCGCGACAAAACATACTAACGAGTAAGCTCTAGATTTTATTGGCCGTCTATGTATGCAGATGTACAGACTTTTTGCAAGACATGTACCACCAAAAGACTTGTTGTATCCATAAAGCAGACTGGCCTTGTTTACAGCCACTACCCATAATAACAGCCCCATTTCGGCGTATAGCCATGGACATTGTGGGTCCATTAGTTAAGAGCAGGAAGGGGCACCAGTATATTTTAGTAATTAGTGATTATGCAACGAGGCATTTCCCCTCAGTACTGTTACTGCTTCTGCTGTGCTGCGATGCCTGGTTCTGTTGTTCTCCAGAGTGGGGATCCCGGACGAGATTTTGTAAATACTTAATTTTTTTTGTAATTACTTTTAATTTTTTACAAATTTTTGCACTGTATATATGTTTTACAAACATCCCCACCTGCTCAGTGGCCTTGTGGTTAGAGTGTCCGCCCTGAGACTGGAAGGTCGTGAGTTCAAATCCAGGCCGAGTCATACCAAAGACTATAAAAATGGGACCAATTGCCTCCCTGCTTCACACTCAGCATCAAGGGTTAAATCAACAAAATCATTCCCGAGCGCGGCCACCGCTGTTGCTCACTGCTCCCCTCACCTCCCTTTCTTTCTGTCTTGCCTTTGGTAAGGGCGGTCGCATTTTTTCCGCTCCCTTCTTCTCCCTGCTTGCTCTCTT
This sequence comes from Entelurus aequoreus, assembly GCF_033978785.1. Taxonomy (NCBI): domain Eukaryota; kingdom Metazoa; phylum Chordata; class Actinopteri; order Syngnathiformes; family Syngnathidae; genus Entelurus; species Entelurus aequoreus. The sequence continues at coordinate 41,924,001 of NC_084731.1, read as the reverse complement.
TGTTTTGTCTTATCTACACTTTTTTGAAGCCTCTTTCCTTGCGCTGTCCTCCAAATCTAAACTTCAGACATGGAAATGATCAGCTGGACTCTCGACTCAATTGACAAAATCTTTTCGACGAGGAAAAGAGGTTCTGGGGAACCTGGCTGAACTGATGGAACCATTGCTGCGGGGTACGTGAGAGATTCCTGGGATGAATGGAGAATCATGTGCCTCTCAGCACTTTCCATTGAGGACATGGAAGGCATCTACCTATTTGGAACCGTGATCGCGGGGTACCTGCTGATTGGGCTGGGCATTGCCCTGGTGTATCGTCAAATTTGTAAGACGATGGCAGCCACTCAAGGAGCCCAAAGGCTGTTTGTCACAATGGAAGGATTGGGCCGGGCTGTGGGATCACAGTCTGGGGCGATTTCTGAACTGAATCGCAAGATGGATCACATCATGGAAAAGTTGGTTGAAAAAGAAAAATTGGATATGAGAGCCAGCATGGACAAATAGAACAGACAAGCCATTGTAAATCCTTATCTACGATTTGACTCCCTCGAATGGCATTGACGCTGCAACAACAGGAGCAGGCTGTTCTGAAAACATCCCCGAGGACACCTCAATGATGGACGCTTTTGACCTCTCTCCCTCCTCAACGACACCTGGACTCGAACTTTTGCTTGCATGCAGAACGGCCCCAGGCCTATGGACACTACATCAACACACCCAAGACAATGGGCATATACACACACACACACCCTACCCCCACCCCACGCCTTCACCACTGCTTGATTCCCCTTCGGGGTGATGGACGGCTGGCAGCGCTTCATAGCAGCAGTCAACCTCCAGGGCCCCAACCCCCCCTGTTGCGAGTTGTCGTGATTATATGTAACATGTTTATGTGTGCATGGCATGGAGGTTTTTTCCCACTCCAGACTAGGCCCCCTTAGGAGCCCAGTCTAGATTGTATTTTTTTACTCATCTTCTTCCCCAGCGTTTTACCTTTTTCCCATCTTTTACGGGGCGCCTTTGGCGACCCATCAGCGTTCCTGTTCTGTAACCCTGTACACTGTTTGTTTGTCTAATCTTGAACGGGTTTGTGCTGAAAACATAGTTTCGTTGTACTTGTGCAATGACAATAAAGTCCTATCCTATCCAGGGGGTGAACATGGGGATGGGTCAAATGCAGAGGATAATTTCACCACAACTAGTTAATGTGTGAGTGACTATGGTTGGGACTTTAACTTAACTTTAACTCAAAATTGGTTGCATGGTTCTACATTTTTTTGAGCGAACCTACAACAATGACATTACGAAAAACGTGCGTTGTTAATTTTCTACAACTTGTTGCCTTGGCAGGAATATCACTCGTGTTTCCCACCAGGCACGAATGGAAAAACAAGATTGAAAGTAAACAGCTTGAGGAAAAGAAGCTCTGTTTTGGTAAGCAAGTGTATGCTCACATTAGCGTGTATGTGTGTGCGTAGGCGTTTATGCGTGTGTGAAAGTGTCTGTGTGTGTGTGTGAGTGTGCGTGTGTGTGTGTGCGTGTGTGTGTGTGTGTGTGTGTGTGTGTGTGTGTGTGTGTGTGTGTGTGTGTGTGTGTGTGTGTGTGTGTGTGTGTGTGTGTGTGTGTGTGTGTGTGTGTCAGGATGCAGCTACATCTTCCAGACTGGAGGGAGGAGACAGGCTTTCGATTAACTCTACGCTGGTTTGTTGCGCAACTAATTAATTAACACAACATCCTGAAGAGGAGTGTGTGTGAGTGTGTGTGTTTGCAAGGGGGTACATGAGGGTCATTTTAGTTAGAGAACTGCATAGTGTAAGTGACACATAGAGGAAATGTGCAGCTATTCAAATTGTCAACTGTTGTAGTGGGATTGTGAGACAGCTGCAGGGAAGTGTGTGCATGCTGTAGTGTGCAAGTGTATGTGCATGTGTGTGTGTAACCACTACACAGCAGGAGTTATTCATGGCTGCGGTGTATTTTGGCTATCTGGCCTGAGGCGGCACATCCCAAACAAGAAGATTTAAACTGAAATGATTGCTGGGTGAGAAGGCTACAGCAAACAAGAAAACACACAAATGCACACTTAAATACACACATCTGCAGCACACAACGTCGTTTTTCTGTGTTTTGTCCTGTTTCCATGTAAGTGGAGTCTTGAAGTGAAGCTGAATCAAACCATAAGAAAAATGGTTAATGGTGTCTCAGGAGGGTGAAAAAAATAACAACTACAAAAAAAAAAAAAACTTTATGATATTGTTATGAATATGAAATTGAAACAAAGCCTCTCAAAGGTCACTGATATAAATATGCTATTTTTATCTGTTTTCAGTTTCACATTTGTGGTGACATAAAGTGTACGTGTGGCGCCCTCTAGCGGTGGCCAGGATGAACAAGGCTGGGGTGAATCACCACAGTTTACAGTTTTTTCCAATTGCTTACACACTAAATTGTAAATGTTCACACTGTTAACAAAGTCTACACAAAGTAAACAAAACCACTGTGCAGATTTGCCTGATATTAGGCGTAGACTCTGTTTCACAGTTTTTGTGAAATATTACACACAATGATTTACACACACCTTTCCATCTTGCACACATGTAACAACTGTAATACACCCATTTTCACACTTTACACACACACTAGGATTGTGACACACACACACATCTTTATCTCCAGATTTTTTTTTCAAAACTTGCTGTTGCCTAAATCTGCACATGTAGCCTATACTCTATGCTGTCATTTGTATTTATCTTTTTTCAAACATTTTTATTTGTCTCAGATTTAAATTTGTACTGCATGTCATTGTTGAGTACTGTGATATGTTACATTACCTGACTGTGGTCAAAATACCTATTTTCAGTTTGCAGCATCATTGTTGAGCAGTTCTTGAAAAGATTACAGGATATTTTTACTTTCTCTGTCGGTCCTTACGTATACCGTAGGCCCACTTCAAAGTAAACAATGATTGCCATGGATTTGCCAATATATTTAGTCAAGTTACAGTAATCATGCATCCCCTATGCTAAAAAGGTTGGGCAAAATGCCCCAAACATGTGATTTCTTACAGTAAATTTTTTTTTTTTACAAATGTGTTTTGTATTTATCACTGCTCTGGGTAACTCATTCCAATAGTGTCTTATCATTTGAAGTCTGTGTGAGTGAGATGACAATAAAACTGCATTTTTACAAATGCTTGCTTTATTTTGATGAATGGGCATATGTTTTGACCAAAGTGTGTCATTTTGCAAATAATGTAGGAATTAAGAAAATTGAATGTGGTATTTGGAAAAGTGTGTAAATCATTTTGAAAAAAGACACACACTTAGTAAAATTGTGTGTAAGAAAATAAAAAAAACCTAATTCAGTCATTCAAAAAGTGGACCCATCCATCCATCCATTTTCTACCACTTGTCCCTTTTGGGATGGTGGGGGTGCTGGAACCTACCCCAGCTGCATTCGGGCTGGACATTCGCCACCTCCAAAAAGTGGACATATTTAGGAATAAGCGGACAGTCAGGTCACTTTTATTTTGTCGTCCTCTATTTAACCCTGGTGGCCTCTGCTCCAACACATCTGCTATAGAATGCTATAAAACAAGTGATGTTTTCTCTTCATATATTGCTCATTAATCAGCAGAGTTTGCACTCCATTGAGCAGCAAAGTGACCGTTGCTACTCGGCTGTGCTTAATGCATTAATAAACTAAATCAAGTCTTGGAGCTTTGTGTTAATGAACAACTGGAGTTTGGTTGAGTAAGGTTGCTCGTGTAAAAAGGAACTTAACTGTTGTGTGGCAGGTCAGAATCAGCTACCAAGAGGAATGACATTTTTGTCAAACGGCATCTTTTTTTTAACGTGATTTATTCTGGAACATCCCCATCGCTTCACTCGTTCAACACCATTGGGATTCTCTCGTATCCTCTCTTCTGCTAACAACTTCCTGCTTCTTTATCTCCGTCTTTATCCACTTCCTTTTCACTTCCTGGTTTGGCCCCTTTTTCTGTCATGCCCACATCTCCTTTACAAGACTTACTGATTTGAATTTAGGAATCAAACAAAACAAAAACAAATTGAAGTTTCATTGTTGGCATTTTTTTTTTTCTTTTTAATGTCCTGCCCAGCTTCTCGGGCAAATCATATAGCAGATGTAGATGCCCATATCGGCTGTTCAGATTTACTTTACAAAAGAGAAGTGTAGGATACTTCTCTTGTTGCCTTACTTGTATTTTGACTTTATTAAATGTATTTATATAATCATTTGGTGCAGCCGGGCCGGAGCAGGAGGGGATAGAAAGAGAGAAAAAGGAAGACAGAGGGGGAAATTGTGGGGACAAGAGGGGGACAGAGAGACAAAAACAACAACAGCAAACACAACAACAACAACAACAACAGAGCAACATCAGCAAATACGACATGTACAAATATGATGGTAAAAGTAATAGCAAATAAGCAGTTAGCGAAAATAAAAAAAATAATACAGAAATGACAATGAGCATTATTACACTAAAAATGGAGCAATATGAATACCAATAGAAATAGTGCTATTGATAATAAACAATACCAATACTTTACCTTTATTATAAACAATACAATTGTTCAAATGCAACAATACATATACGTAATGATAACTTGAGATACGAAAGAATGCAGAAAAATGGAGGGGAAGAAAGAGAAGCAACCTACATTAACCTTGTAGATTGTTATAGTAACAATAGGTTAAGCTTTGTCAGTGTGCCATGTGTTATACCCAGTTTACCCTAGGGCAACAACGTTAATATATGTTTGATGAAATGTGATTATGTGCATGAATGTATGTGTGCATATGTACCTGTACATGTACAGTATGTGTAAATGTGTGCTTGTACAGTGAATGTATATGTACAGTATGTGTATATGTGTGTACATCGAATGTATATGTACATTATGTGTATATGTGTGTTTGAACAGTGAATGTATATGTACAGTATGTGTATATGTGTGTTTGTACAGTGAATGTATATGTACAGTATATGTATGTGTGTGTTTGTACAGTGAATGTGTATGTGTAGTATGTGTATGTGTGTGTCTGTACAGTGAGTGTATATGTACAGTATGTGTATATGTATGTTTTTACAGTGAATGTATATGTACAGTATGTGTATACAGTATGTTTGTATAATGAATGTGCGTGTGGATGTACGAACTTTGAGTGTGTAAATATGTACTGTATTTATTTGTATATGTATGTGGGAGCGTAGGTACCTATGTATGTATGTATGTGTGTGAGTATATGTGAATTTGCATGTACAATACATTTGACTCCCAGTGTGTGCGGGAGCCAGAGTACGGCCCCAGCCTCCCCGAGAGCCCATCCCACAAACAGTAGGTGTGGTGCCCAGGGAACCAGGGGCCACCGCCCCCCCGCAGCCAAGCCGGACAGCGACAGGAACCCCAGAGCCTGGCCCACCGCGCTTGTGGGAACTAATAATGCGATTAAAATTGGGGGACATCAAGGTCTTGGTGGGTCCCAACCAAGCCGAGCCCTCCAAATCCTAAGTGTCTAATATGCAGCTAACATTGAGGGATGGATGAGCAGGGGACAAGACAGGAGGACTGGAGCCCCATAGGAGGCATCCTCAACCCCCCGCCATGCCTCCCCGCAGGACAATCCCCCAAAGTCCTATATTTGTGTGACTGTGTGTGCTATAAGTAGGAGGAGTAGAGGGCCCGGACATCCCCCCCAGTCCATGCGGCCGACAACCAGGAACTACGGCCAGGAAGCCTCCACCCCCCCCCCCCCACGGCCCGTGACCCACACCAGACCACTTTAGCGTGACGCCACGCGAGCCCACCCTCCGCCAAACAAAGCCAGCCCCTGCCCGCCCCAACCCAACCCCGCAGAGCCCATATAATGATAAATGATAAATGGGTTGTACTTGTATAGCGCTTTTCTAACTTCAAGGTACTCAAAGCGCTTTGACAGTATTTCCACATTTACCCATTCACACACACATTCACACACTGATGGCGGGAGCTGCCATGCAAGGCGCTAACCAGCAGCCATCAGAGGCTGAGGGTGAAGTGTCTTGCCCAAGGACACAACGGACGTGACTAGGAAGGTAGAAGGTGGGAATTGAACCCCAGTAACCAGCAACACTCCGATTGCTGGCACAGCCACTCTATCAACTTCGCCACGCCGTCCCATACCAGCAACCAAACGCAGAAAAACTGCACAGCCCCATGCCCAATGCAAACACCGCATCCCGGCCATCCACACAGCAACGTACCCATACGAGTTCCGGCCAGGGGATGGCGCCCCCCAACTGGGGAAGAAGTCAATGCACCCCGTCCGCACGCCAGCCCCCAAACCAGCCGGCAAGCCAACGCCAGCCAGCCCCCACAACCCCACAAGCGCACAGATACCAGCCACAGTCCCCCAACCACTCCAACCCAACACAGCGACGCCAACCGCCGGCAGTACCACAGCAACCATCACCACCACCGCCCGTCCGCAGTACAAACACCCGCGGCCGCCGAAACCGAAACAAAAAAAAGCGACCTACCCCGTAAACCACAACAACGCACACCCCCAGCTACCACAGAGGCCACCAACCCACCTACCCCAACTCATCCACATACAGGCCAATCGATCCACCGGACATCCACACCCATACACACACCTACACCTACATACACACATACATACACACATACACATATACATACATATATGTATATACCAATACATACACGTACACACATGCATGCATATACATATACACATACACACACACACACACATATATACACCTAGATACATATACATATGCACACATATACACACACATACATATAACAAAACAAAACAAAAACAAAAAACAAACAAAAAAAAAAATAATAATAATAAATCAAATAAAATAAACCCTTTAAATAAAATAAAATAAAAATAAACATGAGGCCTGGTTGCCAACAGTGTCCAGCGCCACCAAACCCCGCAGCCTTTCCCGCACGTTCAGGCCCCCCCGCCCACCACCCCATCCGGCAAAAAGCCATAAGGGCCCAGCCCCGCGCCCACAGCCGGCATGCCATGGCGTCTCTGCAGGCCTGGTGCCGCGATCAGCAATGCACACCGGGGCAGCGACACACACACATGTACCTACATACATACACACAGATTCCACCATACATACATACAAACGTACACACACACACACACACACACACACACACACACACACACACACACACACACACACACACACACACACACACACACACGCACCTATATATAAACATAAATAATTTAACAGAATAAATAAAATGTATTAAATAGATAATTAAAAAATATATATAAGTATATATATAAATAAAATTAATAAATAAATAAGGGCGGAGTAGAACACAGGAGGGAGACCCCCGCAGGGCAGTCGGGCAGCACCGCCGAGGCCCCAACAAGGGAGGCAAGCAGCCCCCCCAACCCGGCACCAGGCGGGCCCGCACAGCCGCAGCGTAGGGCGACCCCGGGCAGACCCCGCCCCGCGCCCCAGGGGAAGGAGGAAGCCCACGGACACCCGAAGCCAGAGGGGCACGAGCCGACCCCCGCCCGACAGCGGCAAGGCCCCGGCCCCACGGGCGCAACCCGCCGCCCAACCACCCACGAGAGGGGCAGCCCCCCACCCAACCCAAGGCAACCGCCCCCAACAGCTCCACCCGCACCCCAACCCCCGCCCAGGCACCCCCATCCACCCCCATCCCCCAGACCACTCACGGATCGGCCCGCCAGGCTGGCACCAGGGAACACACCCCAGGCCCACCCGACCCCGCGGCACATGCCCCCCCCGGCACCCACGACCCCCCACCCACGGAGCAAGACCCCCGGGACAGAGCCCCAGCCCCGGCCCCCATGGGAATCAGGTCAGGAAATCAATTAGCGGTGCCCAAAGAGATCTGAATTATGTCATTTGTTGTCTTGATTCAGCAGACATTCTTTCCATAACTACATAATCTAATAAAATGTTTTTGTAAAGGTTTATACATAAATTATTTTTTGATTTCCAATTCATGAGAATAGTTTTCTTGGCGATGCCTATTGCATTTATAAGGAGGTATGTTTTGTTTATATCAAAGTCAGTTGCGGAGAGATCACCCAACAGGCAGAGTGCGGGGGAGATGGGAATAGGAATCTCTAACGCTAATGATAGGTTCTCGCACACTCCAAGCCAAAAGTTACTCACGGGAGCACAGGACCACATTGAGTGTAAGTAGTTATCTACCTTATTATCTGAGCAGTGTACACAAATGTTAGAGTCAGCTAAACCTATTTTATACATTCTTAGACCGGTGTAATGTATTCTGTAAAGTATTTTGAGCTGAATCAGTCGTAAATTCGGATTCTTAATCAAACGAGAAGTATTGAGGCATATTTGTTTCCAGAATTCTGGGTCAAGGCTTGTGGATACGTCTGAGTGCCATTTGGAAGTTGGGATACTTATTGTGTTATCTATTTTTGATAAGAGAGCATATAATTTGGATAAAGCTTTGGGGGCAGATGTTTTGAAGAATTTAACGGTCGTAGGATTACTTTCCCATGTTGTTTTGTTGAATCTTGCGCTAATTACAGATTTGATTTGTATATATTCTAGGAATTTATTAGGATTGATTGCATATTGTGTTATTAAACTTTTAAAAGAGATAAAACTGTTTGCATTGATGATATCCCCAAGACATCTGACTCCTTTATCATACCATGTTGGAAAGTTCAATGGCTTCTTGTTTAAAAGAAAATCAGGATTATTCCAAATAGGCGTAAATTGACAGGGAGTGAGCGGGGATCCAGTTATTTTCAAAAACTCCCACCAAGTTGTTAAGGTAGTGCGTATATTAATACTTTTGAAGCAGTTGTGTTTTCGGAGAATTTGGCTAATAAAGGGCAAGTTAGAAATTGGGATCTCCTGGCTAAGTGATTGTTCAATCTCTACCCATAAACTATCTAATAAAGTGGGAAGTTTCATTGTCGAAGCGTGCATGTATGTTTTTTCTGCATATTTTTGTTTGTCCATAATAATCAAATATTCAACTTATCATTATAATTATCATTATTATCATTATTACTATTATTGTTGTTGTTATAAATAATAATTGTATTACTAATATTATTGTTGTTATTTTCATCAATAATAATCATAATTCTTATTGTTACTACTATTGTTATTGTTGTTATTATTATTACTATTCCCAATACTATTATTGGCAATAATAATATTAGAAATATCATTCAATCAATCAATGTTTATTTATATAGCCCTAAATCGCAATTGTCTCAAAGGGCTGCACAAGCCACAACAACATCCTCGGTACAGAGCCCACATAAGGGCAAGGAAAACTCACCCCAGTGGGACGTCGATGTGAGTGACTATGAGAAACCTTGGAGAGGACCGCATATGTGGGTAACCCCCCCCCCCCTCTAGGGGAGACGGAAAGCAATGGATGTCGAGTGGGTCTGACATAATATTGTGAAAGTCCAGTCCATAGTGGATCTAACATAATAGTGAGAGTCCAGTCCATGTGGCGCCGGTGGCCATGGATTAAGATGAAGATAACGATGTATTATTATTTTACTACTACTACTATTATTATTTGTTATTATTCTTATTATTATTATTGTTGTTGTTATTATAAATAATCATTATATTACTAATATTGGTGTTATTTTCATCAATAATAATCCATCCATCCATCCATCTTCTTCCGCTTATCCGAGGTCGGGTCGCAGAGGCAGCAGCCTAAGCAGGGAAGCCCAGACTTCCCTCTCCCCAGCCACTTCGTCTAGCTCTTCCCAGGGGATCCCGAGGCGTTCCCAGGCCAGCCGGGAGACAAAGTCTTCCCAACCGTGTCCTGGGTCTTACCCGTGGCCTCCTACCGGTCGGACGTGCCCTAAACACCTCCCTAGGGAGGCATTCAGGTGGCATCCTGACCATATGCCCGAACCACCTCATCTGGCTCCTCTTGATGTGGAGGAGCAGCGGCTATACTTTGCGCTCCCCCCGGATGGCAGAGCTTCTTACCCTATCTCTAAGGGAGAGCCCCGCCACCCGGCGGAGGAAACTCATTTCGGCCGCTTGTACCCGTGATCTTGTCCTTTCGGTCATGACCCAAATCTCATGACCATAGGTGAGGATGGGAACGTAGATTGACCGGTAAATTGAGAGCTTTGCCTTCCGGCTCAGCTCCTTCTTCACCACAACGGATCGATACAGTGTCCACATTACTGAAGATGCCGCACCAATCCGCCTGTCGATCTCACGATCCACTCTGCCCTCACTCGTGAACAAGACTCCGAGGTACTTGAACTCCTCCACTTGGGGCAGTAATCAATAATAATAATAATAATAAATAATAATAAATAATTCTTATTTTGCTACTATTGTTATTGTTGTTATTATTATCACTAATGCCAATACTATTATTAGCAATAAAACTATTATAAATAACGATTTATTATTATTTTACTAATACTAATATTATTATTTGTTATTATTATTCTTATTTATTAAACATCATAAATTATTCATTAAATCATTAATAAACTTTGCATTAATTTTGATGTTGTTGATAAATCAAGCTTTTGTAATAGCATCAGTTGTGATGTATGTGAAATTATCCAAAGTGCGGCAGAGGCTCAAAATGTTGTCCCGAGCTTGTTTTTATTGTCCCTCTGTTTATTCTGAAAATTAAGTTAGTTATTAAATACATTACACCAGGGGTCCCCAAACTACGGCCCGCAGGAAGTCCCAAGTAAAAAAAAAAATATATATATATGTTTGTATTTTATTTTTTATTTTTTTTAAATCAGTCCTTTCTAATCCATTTTTACCGCTTATTACTCTCGGTGTCTCTGAGCCGCTCAGGCAAATCGTATTGTCTAAAAATAAATTGTCCCATCGATAACATGACATCATTGCGCTCAGAATTTATACATATATATATATATATATATATATATATATATATATATATATATATATATATATATATATATATATATATATATAGTCATATAGTCATATAGTCGAGGTTTCTGTTAGGGGTGTGGGAAAAAATCGATTTGAATTCGAATCGCGATTCTCAGGTTGTGCGATTCAGAATCGATTCTCATTTTTTAAAAATCTTTTTATTTTTTAAATGTATTTATTATTTTTTTCATTTGTTTTTATTATTTTTGTATTATTTTTTTTATTATTAATCAATCCAACAAAACGATACACAGCAATACCATAATAATGCAATCCAATTCCAAAACCAAACCCGACCCAGCAACACTCAGAACTGCAATAAACAGAGCAATTGAGAGGAGACACAAACACGACACAGAACAAACCAAAAGTAGTGAAACAAAAATGAATATTATCAACAACAGAAGAAATAGAAGTTACAATTTCAACATAGCAGTGATTAAAAATCCCTCATTGACATTATCATTAGACATTTATAAAAAAAAATTTAAAAAGAACAATAGTGTCACAATGGCTTACACTTGCATCGCATCTCATAATCTTGACAACACACTGTGTCCAATATTTTCACAAAGATAAAATAAGTCATATTTTTGGTTCATTTAATAGTTAAAACAAATTTACATTATTGCAATCAGTTGATAAAACATTGTCCTTTACAATTATAAAAGCTTTTTACAAAAATCTACTACTCTGCTTGCATGTCAGCAGACTGGGGTAGATCCTGCTGAAATCCTATGTATTAAATGAATAGAGAATCCTTTTGAATCGGTAAAATATCGTTTTTGAATCGAGAATCTCGTTGAATCGAATCGTGACCCCAAGAATCGATATTGAATCGAATCATGGGACACCCAAAGATTGACAGCCCTAGTTTCTGTGGTATATCCGTTATACAGTGCTCACTAACGGGGTGGAGCAGAATATACGTTCGGTCGGGAAAAAACACAGAGGCTATTTCATCCCCACAAGCCTGTTTTGCAGGTTTTCCTGCACGGAAACCTGCGAAACAGCCTCTGTGTTTTTTCCTAACCAAACGTGTATATATATATATATATATATATATATATATATATATATATATACATATATATATATATATATATATATATATATATATATATATATATATATATATATATATATATATATATATATATATATATATATATATATATATATGGCCTCCGGACACTTTTTTTTAACCCAATGCGGCCCCCGAGTAAAAAACTTTTGGGGACCCCTGCATTACACCAATAACTATGTGCTCTGTCACCTACACAATGAAGCAAATCTAATATCTTTGCATATGTTAACCAAAGTAGGTAAAACGTTTTTTTTTTGACACATTCATTTTCACCTTTTTTTTTTCGACTGCACCTGGGTGAGATGTAGTTGTCATGGAGAGTATAAGCGGAATACAAAACGGATGGAAAGTTGTAACAAGCGCGTATGTCTGCTCTTCATTTGATAACTTACAAGCACTCAAGTGTACACACGAGTCACGATATGGAGTTTGAACTCTCAGCAAGCAATTATAAAAAAGTTGCTATAGCAACATGGACACGGTTTGCTTGTTCATGAGGTTTAGTCCACTAATCCGTTAATGCTCCCATCTCCTGGAGCGCCACGCACGCCGCACAAACCGGAACATGCTGCACCATTTCAAAGTCGTTGTTGTTGACACTGTTGCTAGATGACGCTCAATCTGACAAGCTGCAATACAAAAGCTGCTCCCTTATGTATCCAACTGTTTCCCACATTATGCATTTAGATGGGGGAGGGTCAGGGCCCGCTGCTCGTTGAGAAGAGCGAGACATGATTTTATGTCTTTAAAAGTTCTAACTAATATCTAGATTGTTTAACACTAATTTGGCAACACTAATCCCTTCACCTTTGTCTTCTTATTCTCTGGCAGACTAAGCACATATGAGTGAGCGTAACCCGCCACCTGTTGGCATATACTGCCACAAATAAATCAATGTATGGGAAACATGCTAAACTAAAAACCAAACATTTGCCAAGGCTGAACCATCCTAGAAAAGATGCGTTCCAGTCCAGTCCAGGTGGCAGTGATGCACATTAAACACCACATCTTCACCTCCAGGATCTGGAAGGTCAGTGCACCACTTGGCCCCTAATGCAAGTGGACTCATGAAATTATACTATTGTTATTGTTTACTATTTTATCTTCTTTTCACCATGTTTCTTGGGAAAACATTTTTTTAGCTGGTTCTAAAGGTCTATATAAATGTTTTTAGTCTGAAAATAGCAAGGAGATTTTGATGGAGTGATATTTGTGACAAGTTTTTTTGCCTGCTGGGTAAAAAACTGTGGATCTAATCTTCGTCTGATGAAAGAAATATGAATTTAGAGCAGGGGTGTCAAATGTACAAAATTTTTTTATGAAAGAAACTGCTGTTCTAAATGTGTCCACTAGATGTCGCAAAAGCAATTTTTTGTATCTTTGTAGATGATGCTACATATGTACAAAAAATAAACCACATGATGTTAGTGCACCAGTCGAGGAAAATGATCAAACTACATAAATAACATCCTGTAATTTTATTTTGATATAATTTTTTTATCTTGATAGATTGAAAATTAACACCAATGAGTTGACTGATGAACATTATCACATAATGTATTCAGAAAGTAGAAATAACAACAAATAAAGATAGAATACTATTAACTGCATCATGTAAGTGTAAAAAAAAAAACAACAACATTATGATTTGTACATTTTCAGAATGTTCTTGTTTTATTTTTAAACAAAGAAAACAATATGAAGTTGTCTTAATTTTTAAGTTATCGTGCCGTGATTTTACCAGTCCAGCCCACTTGAGAGTAGATTTTTCTCCATGTGGCCCCCAATCTAAAATGAGTTTGACACCCCTGACTTAGACTTAAAATTCCCTTCATTAATATGTTGTGGTCATTCAAAAACAGATTAATAATAACACATATTTTATTATCACTTGTGCAAAGCGTGTTGCTAATAAATATAAACCACAGGAATGTTATGAAGCTTTTAGTAGAAGTTATACAAGCGAGTGCCTTTTTTTAGATATAAACATCAACAACATAGCATGTTCAAAACATTTCTAGACACGTGTGAGACTAAAAAAACACATTTTAAGACAATTTTTTATAACATGTCATTTGTAAGCTTACAAACAAATCTCAACATTCACCAGAGAGAACCTACAAAATAATGCAATCACACATATTTGGGTCTATAATGGAGAAAGCAATTGTTTCTGGTGGTAATCATGTCAGTGTAACACAGTCAAAGGACTAACATAAAAAGCGACCCTTCTTTTTTTACGAAACAAAGTTATGTTATATAAACAATAATTTTTGCAACGTTCTGGCTTCCTGTCTGAGGGCAGTGGTAGAGAAATAACGCTTGTTCGGAGTGAATAATGTTAGGGACAAGCTAGGCAAATGCCATGGACTTTTTGTATGGACTATTGAGGTCTCCAATGTTGGCTTTTTTCTGACTTTTGCTCATTGTAAGGAAAACTGCACATTTTTAAAATGTTTATTTTGCCAGTCATCAAAAAAAAAACACCCATCGTTCTCTTTTCTGTTCGTTCTACATAGTAAAAAAAATACCTGCTAGCTAGAGCTGGCTAACAATGCAGGTAAGGGGATCCATTCGGTTTATAAAGCCCTCTAAACAACATCCAAAAACCTACAGCAAAGTTTTATATACTTTTTAATATGTATGTAATGTAGTAACAGACACATTCATGATAACATATAATATTTAAAGAATGTCGGTCATTTCAGCATTTTTTAAACATATTTCCTGGGCACATTGATTTCTCAGAACAAATAGCAACGGACGCTAATTACAGCTACTAAACCATGCCAGACTTAGTAAAAGCCAACAAGACTACTTCGGGACGAATTAAGAAACCGATTCTTATTTTTCTGGCCCTGAATTTACGGATGATGGTCTAAAAGTGTTGAAAACTGGATGCGAGGTAGGCACACTGCAAAAAGTCAGTGTTCAAAAACAAGTATTTTTTTTTTTTTAAATTAGGGGTATTTTATTTGAACTAAGCAAAATTATCTGCCAATAGAACAAGAAAATTCGGCTTGTCAAGACTTTCCAAAACAAGTAAAATTAACTAACCTCAATGAACCCAAAAATGCCTTAAAATATGTATATTCTCACTAATAACAAGTGTACTTTTCTTGGTAGAAAAAAAAGAGACCTTTTTGCTCAATATGTTGAAAAATATTCTTAAATTAAGTAAATGCTAGTGCCATTATCTTGACATAATGATATGCGCTCGGCATCATGATTTTTTTTTTCATGCTTGAAGTAAGAAATTATTACTTTAAAAAAATAGTTTTATACTTGTGAGTGTTAATGACACAGCTTTGCAACAGTTGATATTCTAGTTTCAAGCATGTTTTACTCAATATAGGTCATACAATCTCAGCAACAAGCTGTAATATCTTACTGAGATAATTTAGGACCAAAACCCTTAAAATAAGTAAAACACTCTAACATAAAATCTGCTTAGTGAGAAGAATTATCTTATCAGACAGAAAATAAGCAAATATCACCCTTATTTGAGATATTTCATCTTACTTAGATTTCAGTTTTTGCCGTTCAGTTCCAGCTATAGTGAAACACCAAACCGTTACGTAGCATTAGTGCTAAACAAAATAAGAACTTACAGTGTCACCTGTTACTGGATGCCGACTGATGAGATGGTTGTATCTTTCAGCACTATTGTGCTCTTTATGAGCTGCTAAATTCAAAATAATCCACATTCCTCACATAAAAAATGTTGAGCAAACGCTTGCTTAGTCTTCCAAGCAAAGTCATCAGGTAGTGGTGAGCCAGAACTCACAGCTTCGGTCATGATTTTTAGTTGGTAGTGTGTGGATTTTCAATGTTGACCAAATGCTCTCCTTGTTTGCTACAACCTTCTACTATACAAGTGCGAGGCATGATTTACAATCCAGCGGTAACTTTCCCTAACGACAAGTCGATGAAGCAGTAGCTCTTAGCCTGCTTCTCAGTAGTGAGCTGCCGTGAGCAAGGCAATGTGTCATTACGCCGGAAACATAGTTTCTCTGTGTTAGCTTCTACAATGACAATGTTGCTATAGTGTAGTTCAGGGGCCACCAACCTTTTTGAAACCAAGAGCTACTTCTTGGGTACTGATTAATGTGAAGGCTACCAGTTTGATACACACTTAAATAAATTGCCAGAAATAGCCAATTTGCTCAATTTACCTCTAACTCGATGTTATTATTAATAATTCATGATATTTACACTTAATTGAACGATTTAAAGGAGGAGAAAACACGAAAAAAAATTACAATTACATTTTGAAGCATAGTTTATCTTCAATTTCGACTCTTTAAAATTCAAAATTCAACCGAAAAAAATAAGAGAAAAACTAGCTAAATCGAATCATTTTTTTTTAAAATTAAAAAAAATAATTCTGGAACATCATTAATAATTTTTCCTGATTAAGATTAATTTTAGAATTTTGATGACATGTTTTGAATAGGTTAAAATCCAATCTGCACTTTGTTAGAATATATAACAAATTGGACCAAGCTATATTTCTAACAAAGACAAATCATTATTTCTTCTAGATTTTCCAGAACAAAAATTTTAAAAGAAATTCAAAAGACTTTGAAATAAGATTTAAATTTGATTCTACAGATTTTCTAGCTTTGCCAGAATATTTTTTTTGAATTTTAATCATAATAAGTTTGAAGAAATATTTCAAAAAATATTCTTCGTCAAAAAAACAGAAGCGAAAATGAAAAATTAAATCAAAATGTATTTACTATTCTTTACAATAAAAAAGATCAATTTACTTGAACATCGATTTAAATTGTCAGGAAAGAAGAGGAAGGAATTTAAAAGGTAAAAAGGTATATGTGTTTAAAAATCCTAAAATTATTCTTAAGGTTGTATTTTTTCTCTAAAATTGTCTTTCTGAAAGTTATAAGAAGCAAAGTAAAAAAATAAATGCATTTATTTTAACAAGTGAAGACCAGGTCTTTAAAATATTTTCTTGTATTTTCAAATTCTATTTGAGTTTTGTCTCTCTTAGAATTAAACATGTCGAGCAAAACGAGACCAGCTTGCTAGTAAATAAATACAATTTAAAAAATAGAGGCAGCTCACTGGTAAGTGCTGCTATTTGAGCTATTTTTAGAACAGGCCACCGGGCGACTCATCTGGTCCTTACGGGCTACCTGGTGCCCGCTGGCACCGCGTTGGTGACCCCTGGTGTAGTTAATTAGCAAAAGCCTTGTTGTTGCTTTTTGGATGTTTTTTTTTATGAGGGCTTTAGAGATTAAAAAGTAGAATAGTAGCCTGCTCAGTGGCCTAGTGGTTAAAGTGTCCGCCCTGAGATCGGGTAGGTTGTGAATTCAAACCCCGGCCGAGTCATACCAAAGACTATAAAAAATAGGACCTGTTACCTCCCTGCTTGGCCACCACTGCTGCTCACTGCTCCCCTCACCTCCCAGGGATGTGTAACAAGGAGATGGGTCAAATGCAGAGGGTAATTTCACCACACCTAGTGTCTGTGTGACTATCAGTGGTACTTTAACTTTAATCACAATTACCTGCATTGTTAGCAGTAGGGGTGTGGGAAAAAAATCGATTCGAATTCGAATCGCGATTCTCACGTTTTGTGATTCAGAATCAATTCTCATTTTTAAAAAATCTATTTTTTATTTATTTATTTGTTTATTTTTGAAAACAATTTTTTAATTGTTTTTATTTTATTTTTTTATTAATCAATCTAACAAAACAATACACATCAATACCATAACAATGCAATCCAATTCCAAAACCAAACCCGACCCAGCAACACTCACAACTGCAATAAACAGAGCAATTGAGAGGAGACACAAATACGACACAGAACAAACCAAAAGTAGTGAAACAAAAATGAATATTATCAACAACAGTATCAATATTAGTTACAATTTCAACATAGCAGTGATTAAAAATCCCTCATTGCCATTATCATTAGACATTCATAAAAAATTTAAAAAAAGAACAATAATGTCACAGTGGCTTACACTTGCATCGCATCTCATAAGCTTGACAACACACTGTGTCCAATATTTTCACAAAGATAAAATAAGTCATATTTTTGGTTCATTTAATAGTTAAAACAAATTTACATTATTGCAATCAGTTGATAAAACATTGTCCTTTACAATTATAAAAGCTTTTTACAAAAATCTCCTACTCTGCTTGCATGTCAGCAGACTGGGGTAGATCTTGCTGAAATCCTATGTACTTAATGAATAGAGAATCGTTTTGAATGGGGAAAATATCGTTTTTGAATCGAGAATCGCGTTGAATCGAAAAAAATCGATTTTGAATCGAATTTGTGACCCCAAGAATCGATATTGAATCGAATCGTGGGACACCCAAAGATTCACAGCCCTAGTTAGCAGCCTATTGCTAGCAGTTTTTCATTATTTAGGATTCACCGCAACTTGAAAGACGTGCGTTCTTGTCTCACATATTCTAAAAAAAAGTGCAGTTTGCCTTTAACTGTTGATGGTTTGTATTTTTCTCAAATATTTTTTCCTAAATGTTTAGCTGAGATGTATGAAATGACCGGTGTTGGTTATTATTGATATATAAATAAAGCCAGGTCCTCTTTGCCACCAAAACTGAGGCATTTCAGGCAGAATGGATTATTATCATCAGTCCACTTCTCATTCTCCTGCTTGTCTTCTCAGCAGTCACCTTTTCTTTCTCTTATCTGGCTCAAAGATTTAACACATAACCCTTCAGGCCACGTTCAATATTTCTTTCCACCCCGCACCCGAGGCCCCTGTTTATAGAGCATGCCAACCTCAGGGATAAGCGTAAACACTTTTGTTTTCCCTTCCATTTATTTTGGCTCCTTAACATCAGTACATGCCGCCACCCCTCGCTCCCTGTGCTGCGAAACGGACCGTGGCCACAGGCTATGGTAAAACACTGGCAGTAGCACCCCCCCACCCCCAAAACAAGCGATCCATTAACGCAGCGTTCAATAATGCAGCAGTTTGACGATACCATAGGCTCCGCATTCAGTAATTCATAGCACATTTATGAGGCCAAAGTGATGCCAGGATTCATCACGGCCGCCTGCCTGCTTGCATCACTCGTTCTCTTTTTAGACACATGTAGAACAGCATTGCTCTTGGATGCCTCCTTTTTTCCGGTATTAACCTAAAATAGTTTTCTATTCGGGCTCCAGTACTCTGGAATGCCCTCCCCGTAACAATTAGAGATGTTACCTCAGTAGAAGCATTTAAGTCCCATCTTAAAACTCATTTGTATACTATAGCCTTTAAATAGACCCCCTTTTAGACCAGTTGATCTGCCGTCTCTTTTCTGCTCTGGCCGCCTCTCCTGCGTGGAGAGGTTAATAGGTGACCACAGATGAAGCGCTAGCTGTTCAAAGTCCGGACCCGGAGTGGACCACTCATCTGTGCATCCGTTGGGGACGTCTCTGAGCTGCTGACTTGTCTCCACTCAAGATGATCCCCTACTGGCCCCACTATGGACTGGACTCTCACACTATTAACTAGATCCACTCGACGTCCATTGCACCGGTCGCCAGGGGCGCGGGAGTTCCCCACATCTGCGGTCCCCTCCAAGGTTTATCATTGTATCCCATTGGGTTGACTTTTTTTCTTACCCTGATGTGGGATCTGAGCTGAGGATGTCGTTGTGGCTTGTGCAGCCCTTTGATACACTTGTGATTAAAGGCTATATAAATAAACTTTGATTGATTGATTGAAGTATGGTTTGATTTTTTTTGGACATTAATCAATATCGCATGAGTTTGCACTACACATCTCCAAAAAGGAGTTGAAAGAGGCAAAGCTTTTTAAACCTTCTTAAAAAAAATAAGAAAGGGGATGAAAAAATAATCAATCACGACGTAATGATCCAATTTTTTAAACTTCCTATCCTGTCTTTAAGCAGTCATTTGTTTTTTGAGAGACCTATTTTGGAATACACTACTGCCGCAGCCTAATAGACTTTGTATGTGTAAGTAACATGCAACTACAATTATTTGACACAAGTTTATATTGACAAATGTGCTCAACTAAGGACACTTAGCGTGCGTTCTATTGTTTGCTTTGCTGTTGTGTAGCTGCTAGGTGTTAGTAGCCTATAGCCTACCATGTTTACCTTTTCTAGCGTTGACTAAGGCTATGTCTACACTAAGCCGGATAACCCCTTAAACGAATAATTATTTAGCCTAAGCCCCGTTTCAGCCACACTAAACCAGCATTTAAGGTTCCCCTCCTTGGATAATTTTTTACACAGGTAAGCCGTGTATTTCTTGAATCTCCGGCTCTTAGCTTTGTATTGACTCATTGACCGTTTACAAACTGAGTTCGGAGAGGAAGTAATGCCAGAAAGACCGCGCGCCACACAGGAAGTGACTTCAGAAAGAACGCGCCGCAGCCAGCTTCATAATAAAGCGGTTTCGTAACTCGGAGCTAATCACTGGAAATATGGAGGCGAGTCATCCAGACATGCCCGTGTTTCTCCTTCCGTCTGTACAGACGCTTGTGGAAATCACACATGAATACCTTAAGAGAAAGCGATTGCAGCTATTTGGGATACAACACTTCTCAGACGGCAAGAGAACTTTCCAATGTCCAGGTCAGCTGTGATTCTACTTACCGAAAAACTTTGTCCATATGTCGAAGGAGAGTCAACGAGCATGCGAGCTCCCGTGGATGTGATAAAAAAGGTAGTGTGTGCTTTGTATTACCTGGTCGTCGAGGGAAGACTACGGAAAACGGCGAATGCTTTTGGACTGGCAAAGCAGACTGTATCAGTAATTGTCCGCCATGTATGTCGCGGACTCAACGTCTAGGTCCAGAGTATATAAAGTAACCAAGAACGAATGACCAAGGAAGGTGAAGGCAAAAGAGTGAGGAGTGTCCTGACCAGATATCTAGATCCCTAGTTTGATTGATGTAAAATGTTATGTGTCACATTGTGTACTTTCACGTGTCCATTAAATATTGTATTGATTTATGATGGCTCAGGTGTGATTCACTACAATAGGGCCCCACAGCACACGGGATTCCAGTTAATTGAAATACCACAACACTGGATATTGTTCAGATAAGTTACATTTAAATTAAGAACTTGCACACAAAGCAACACTGGAGGTGACTATGACGTGCACATTTTCCGATGCATGCGTAGTAGGTCGTGTTGCGCCGGCTAACGGAGGGGGGGAGGGGGTCTTAAACGACCATTGTGTGTGTGTGGACACGGATAAGGTTAGGTGGGATTTACCCTGGATAACCTTAGCCAGATTAGTGTACAAGGAACCTAAAATAGAAAAAGAAAAGACCAACCTTGTGTGCTTACTGGAGGACATTTAGATGTTAACTGGCTGTCCAGCTTTTATCAAATAAACACGATGCAGTACTGCTTGTGTTGAACATTTTAGATGCAAGCTGATATCGTCCGATACCGATATCATTATCAGATCGGGACCCCTATAAATATTAATAAGAATACATCAAATTAATAATAGTTCAAAAGTAAAATTTGACAAAAAAATCAACGACATAAATGAAGGCAAGTGTGAGGGAGCATTAACATTTTTCTCACTGTAAATATTTTTGCACTTTTTTGCTGATTTTGCACTTTGGACACTTGGCAGTTGAGTTCTCCAATATATCTTGCCTGAGTTGGCTAGAATCCCACCGCAACAGGATATGGGAAATAGCTTATTAGTAATAATCGAAATATATTGCCTGATATCGTTAAAAATTACATACAGTCACACCGCGGTGAGGGATGTCTTGTCTTGGTTTTTTCTGTCTTGTGATTTGCATGTTTTAGTTTGAAAAGTAACTCTCCTCTCGTTTCAGGTCACTTACCCTTCCTTTTGTGTCATCAGTCTGACATCATCCCTGTTCCCTGATTGTTTCCACCTGTTCCCTATTACCCTCATGTGTCTTATAAGCCCACTCCTTCCTTTGTTCTGTGCCAAATTGTCTCGTTCATTCGTACTTTCCAGCACCCATGTCCATGTCCATGCCTTGCCTTGTCCCCTGCTTATGTTCCATGTTCTTGAATCCCTTCGTGGCTATTTTGAGTTTTCCTTTTTTCTCCTCAGTAGAGTGATTTTTTGTTATTGACCTTATTCAGCCGAAGTGGTAAGTTCTCAGTTATTTTCCTACATTTTTTGAGTGACTATTTTTGTTAAACTTTATTAAATAAGATAGTGTAGAATTTTTCATAGCTGTTGTTTATTCCTCCCATTGGAGCGTTTTTTGTTAATACATTTTATAGCATTTCCTGCGCCAATTATTAGTTCGTCTTTGGTTTTGTGTTTTCCTCCGTTCGGAGTGATTTTCGGTTGTTCCTTTTTTTTGGAACCTTTTTCGCCGATTAGTTTTTTGGTTAAAGATAGATATTGTATTCCTTGACTGTGGAGGTGAAAGGAAGCTGTCAAAATAAAAGCCTGTCAAAACTTCCTACTCTGCATCTGAGTCCTATCCTTTGTACCAAGCCTGACAGTACAATCTGGCCAGAATGGACCCAGCAGAGCAAGGACAGTTTTCAGCGATCCTACAAGCCCAGGAATCACGCCTCTCTCACCAGGAGGAGTTTCAGACGGCGATGGCCGATTACATGAGCCGTCTTACCTCCCAGCTACAGGAGACGGTCATGCGACTTCCTCAAACTACCGCTTCGGCTCCCGTACACGCTCCGCCTACGTCATACGCCGAAGCAGGAAGTAAATTGGCGGCTCCGACTAAGTATTCAGGTGAAACAGGACAATGCAAGACATTCATCATAGACTGTTCTATTCATTTTGAATTTAACCCTCACGCCTTCTCCTCTGATCGAGCAAAGATTGCTTTTATGATGTCTCATCTAACGGGGAGAGCCAAAGCTTGGGCTTCCGCCGAATGGGGCCAGTGCTCAGCTATCTGCAGCTCGCTCACGGAATTCCAAGCGGCCCTACGAATGATTTTTGATCCAGTCACCGACAACCGGGAGAAAGCACAGGAGCTGAGCAGACTAAGGCAAGGCCGAGACTCTGTATGCGACTACGCCATCCGGTTCCGCACACTCTCGGCAGAGAGCGGTTGGAACTCCACAGCCCTCTATGACATATTTTTGAAAGGGCTGGCCGCACCGATTCAGGACCTTCTCGTCCCGTTGGATTTACCTGCCGGTTTGGACGAGCTTATCGCGCTCGCCATTCGCACCGACAACAGGCTCACTCAGCTCAGACGACATCGGAGCGCACGGACCACTTCTACGAGAGGGGCCACATACACTCAGACGCAGCACGGACCAGCCTTCCACCACGCTTCACCCGAGCCGAGTCATCACCCTTCCGTGGAGGAAGGTGAGGATCCCATGCAGCTGGGAAGAGCGCGGCTGTCGCAGGAGGAACGACAGAGACGACAGATTGAAGGAAGGTGTTTTTACTGCGGAGAGGCGGGTCACCTCGTCGCCACCTGTCCAGTTAAGCGACCCATAGGAGTGAGTCAACTCTCAGCTTCTACCCCCATTACGCGCACTCTCACTAAAGTGCAGGTAAAACATCACACTATCACAGACATTGGGGTACTTATTGACTCGGGGGCAGATGAGAGTTTAATGGACCGGGGTCTGGCTGCTAAATTGGGTATTAAGTCTGAGCCATTAGCCCGACCCATTAGAGCCAAAGCCCTAGATGGAAAGGAACTTTTTCTTATCACACACACCACAGAACCCATACACATGCGCATAAATAACCATGAAGAAAATATTCGCCTGTATCTGTTCAAAACTTCCTCGCACACTATGATTTTGGGACAACCTTGGCTTTTTCACCACAACCCCCATATAGACTGGAGGTCGGGTGAAATTAAAGCATGGGGGAAGGACTGTGTCAATGAATGTGTCACCAGTGCTACACGAAATAAGGATGCAGCACAACTTAATTTGTTTTCTACGAACCCCACCACAGAATCAGAGTACCCGGACCTGAACTCGGTCCCTCCATGCTACCACCATATATGAGATGTTTTCAGCAAGACTAAGGCCATGTCGCTCCCTCCTCACCGCCCGTACGACTGCGCCATTGATTTGGTCCCAGGATCCACATTCCCCAAAGGACGCTTGTATTCCGTTTCCGGGCCTGAGAGGGCGGCCATGAAGGAGTACCTCACCTCCTCATTAAAAACGGGACTGATTCGCCCCTCCTCATCACCGGCAGGTGCCGGATTCTTCTTCGTGGACAAAAAGGATGGAACCCTGAGACCCTGCATCGACTACAGCCCACTGAACGACATCACCATAAAGAACCGGTACCCCCTCCCTCTCATGAACTCTGTGTTTGACCAACTCCAGCAAGCCAAGGTATTTACAAAACTTGACCTTCGTAATGCCTATCATCTCATCCGTATAAGGGACGGGGATGAGTGGAAGACTGGTTTTAACACTCCCAGTGGACACTATGAGTATTTAGTCATGCTATTTGGACTCACCAATGCTCCCGCTGTATTTCAAGCCATGATAAATGATGTGCTAAGAGACTTCCTAGACCATTTTGTATATGTTTACCTTGATGACATTTTAATTTATTCTCCAGACATTGATACTCACAAGGTCCAAGTGACCAAGGTCCTAAAAAGGCTACTGGAGAACCAGCTATTTGTCAAAGCTGAAAAGAGTGAGTTTCATGCCAACACTATCTCCTTCCTGGGCTTTATCGTAGCCCCTGGAGGAGTTAAAATGGACCCGGCTAAAGTTAGCGCCGTAGCCGACTGGCCTACTCCTGATAGCCGGAAGAAGGTTCAACAGTTCTTCGGGTTTGCTAATTTTTATAGGCGATTTATTAGAGGTTTTAGCACTATAGCTGCCCCTCTCCATGCTCTCACTTCCACCCAGGTGCAGTTCCGGTGGTCTCCAGAGGCTGAAAAGGCTTTCCAGAACCTCAAGCTTCGCTTCACTTCAGCTCCTATCCTCACCATGCCAGATCCCCTACGCCAGTTTGTGGTAGAGGTGGATGCCTCCAACGAAGGAATCGGAGCCGTCCTCTCCCAACGCTCGGAGAAGGATGGGAAAATGCATCCCTGCGCCTTCCTGTCAAGACGCCTATCCAAAGCTGAGAGGAATTATGACGTTGGTAACCGTGAGTTGTTGGCGGTCAAACTCTCTCTGGAGGAGTGGAGGCACTGGCTAGAGGGGGCCAGTCTCCCGTTCATTGTCTGGACTGATCATAAAAATCTTGAGTATATAAAAAAGGCTAAAAGACTCAATTCTCGCTTGTTTGTCCCGGTTGGGTTGCGCCCACAGGTGATCCACTGGGCTCACACCTCCCTGCTTTCATGCCACCTGGGAGTTCGGAGAACGATGTTCGCTATCTCCCGGCGATTTTGGTGGCCATCCATGGAACCGGAGGTACGGGAGTACGTGGAGGCATGTTCGGTCTGCGCTCGTAACAAGACGTCCTCTGGATCTCGTAAGGGCCTATTGCAGCCCCTACCCATTCCCTCCAGACCGTGGTCCGACATCTCAATGGACTTCGTCACGGGGCTCCCGGTCTCTCAAGGTAACACCACTGTCCTCACAGTTGTGGACCGTTTCACCAAAATGGTGAGATTCATTGCCTTGCCTAAACTGCCCTCTACCAAGGAAACGGCAGAAATCATGATGAACAATGTATTCAAGATCCACGGCTTCCCTAATGACATTGTTTCCGACCGGGGGCCCCAGTTCGTGTCACGGTTTTGGAGGGATTTCTGCAGGCTCATCGGAGCTAAGGCCAGCCTGACCTCAGGCTATCACCCGGAGGCCAACGGCCAGACCGAACGCTTCAACCAGCAACTGGAAACCAGTCTCCGGTGCCTGGTGTCCCAGAATCCCTCTACATGGAGCAAACACCTGGTCTGGGTCGAGTATTCTCACAATTCGTTACCTACATCTGCCACAGGTTTTTCTCCGTTTAAATGTGCGTATGGTTTCCAACCTCCAGTCTTTCCAGACAATGAGCCGGAGGTGTCGGTCCCCTCTGCGCATGCCATGGTCCGACGCTGCAGACGCATTTGGGCAGCAGCTCGTCAGGTGCTGATCCGACAAGGAGATCGGATGAAGAAGGCAGCGGATCGCAAGAGGCAACCCGCTCCTGCATATCGGCCAGGGCAGAGAGTATGGCTCTCAGCCAAGGACATGCGGCTCAAAGTTCCTTCCAAGAAGTTGGCACCACGGTTCGTAGGTCCGTACTCCATCACCAGAGTCATCGGACCCTCAGCAGTACGACTCCGTCTGCCTCGGTCCCTGCGTGTACACCCAACCTTCCACGTCAGTAAAGTGAAGCCAGTCAAAGAAAGCCCGCTGGTTCCGGCCACCACGTCCCCTCCACCACCCGAGATGATCGACGGCGGCCCTGTCTACAAGGTGAAGAAGTTGTTGGCAGTTCGTAGCCGGGGCCGGGGCAGACAGTACCTAGTGGACTGGGAAGGGTACGGACCGGAGGAGAGACAGTGGGTGCCTTCTCGGCATATCATGGACTCCACCCTCATTGAGGACTTTCATAGAGACCATCCTGGACAATCTGGGCCGTCAGGAGTCGGCCCTAGAGGGAGGGGTACTGTCACACCGCGGTGAGGGATGTCTTGTCTTGGTTTTTTCTGTCTTGTGATTTGCATGTTTTAGTTTGAAAAGTAACTCTCCTCTCGTTTCAGGTCACTTGCCCTTCCTTTTGTGTCATCAGTCTGACGTCATCCCTGTTCCCTGATTGTTTCCACCTGTTCCCTATTACCCTCATGTGTCTTATAAGCCCACTCCTTCCTTTGTTCTGTGCCAGATTGTCTCGTTCATTCGTACTTTCCAGCGTCCATGTCCATGTCCATGCCTTGCCTTGTCCCCTGCTTATGTTCCATGTTCTTATAAATGATAAATGGGTTATACTTGTATAGCGCTTTTCTACCTTCAAGGTACTCAAAGCGCTTTGACAGTATTTCCACATTCACCCATTCACACACACATTCACACACTGATGGCAGGAGCTGCCATGCAAGGCGCTAACCAGCAGCCATCAGGAGCAAGGGTGAAGTGTCTTGCCCAAGGACACAACGGACGTGACTAGGATGGTAGAAGGTGGGGATTGAACCCCAGTAACCAGCAACCCGCATTTGTGGCTATTTTGAGTTTTCCTTTTTTCTCCTCAGCAGAGTGATTTTTTGTTATTGACCTTATTCAGCCGAAGTGGTAAGTTCTCAGTTATTTTCCTAAATTTTTTGAGTGACTATTTTTGTTAAACTTTATTAAATACGATAGTGTAGCTTTTTTCATAGCTGTTGTTTATTCTTCCCATTGGAGCGTTTTTTGTTAATACATTTTATAGCATTTACTGCGCCAATTATTAGTTTGTCTTTGGTTTTGTGTTTTCCTCCGTTCGGAGTGATTTTCGGTTGTTCCTTTTTTTTGGAACCTTTTTCGCCGATTAGTTTTTTGGTTAAAGATAGATATTGTATTCCTTGACTGTGGAGGTGAAAGGAAGCTGTCAAAATAAAAGCCGGTCAAAACTCCCTACTCTGCATCTGAGTCCTATCCTTTGTACCAAGCCTGACACATACATGCTTCTGCTGTTCAGATGAATAATTTATTATTTATTGTCAAATATATATGTATATCCATCCATTGTCTACCGCGGGGGCGCTGAAGCCTATCCCAGCTGCATTCGGGCGGAAGGCGGGGTACACCCTGGACAGGTCGCACCTCATCACAGGGCCAACACAGATAGACAGACAGAATTTACACTCACATTCACACACTAGGGCCAATTTAGTGTTGCTAATCAACCTATCCCCAAGTGCATGGCTTCGGAAGTGGTAGCAATGCCAGAGTACCCGGAGGGAACCCACACAGTCACAGGGAGAACATGCAAACTCCACACAGAAAGACAATATATATATATAAATATAAATATAAATATATATATATATATATATATATATATATATATATATATATATAT
This sequence comes from Entelurus aequoreus, assembly GCF_033978785.1. Classification (NCBI taxonomy): domain Eukaryota; kingdom Metazoa; phylum Chordata; class Actinopteri; order Syngnathiformes; family Syngnathidae; genus Entelurus; species Entelurus aequoreus. Next base: position 41,895,984 of record NC_084731.1, on the reverse strand, counting down.
ATATATATATATATATATATATATATATATATATATATATATATATATATATATATATATATATATATGTATATGTATGTGTGGGAAAAAATCACAAGACTAGATTACGATCTACCACGGTATCGAGCACTACTTTTTGGATAATCTAATTAATATATATATATATATATATATAAATATATATATATATATATATATATATATATATATATATATATATATATATATATATATATAAACCCAAAACTAATATATGTATATATACACATATATATATATATATATATATATATATATATATATATATATATATATATATATATATATATATATATATATATATATATATATATATATATATATATATATATATATATATATATATATATATATATGTATATATATATACTGTATTTATATGTAATATATATGTATATATATACTGTATTTATATGTATACAAGTTGTTGTTTTTTTCCCTTGTCTTTTCATTTCTTCTGCGATGGTTGCATTGCCGAAAGATGATGACAAGAAGGGGGGAAAAAAAACCCTACTTAAAATGCAAACCATCAGCGTGAGACTGAGAGACGGGATAATTGTCCCGTCCAGAGCCAGTCCCTCCATCACCGGGAGGAGAGACAAATCTGGAGGGAGGTGAACATCAAAGAGAAAGAATGAAGGAATGACACTTGCATGCATGAATGTTAATAGAACCTGGACAGAAAGAGGCTGAAGATAATCCACAACTCAATTATTGAGAATAAAGTTTCCCAGCACCCAATTGATATTCAAAGATCTCATCTGAGGTGGCCCAAGCAAAACAGGTCAAAGGTCTTAATGGTATCGAGGCCATATTTTGTCAGAATTGAGCTATTGTGGGAGAAAATAAGTACGGTATTTAATCCCCTTTTGATTTTGTAAATTTACTTCCTTACAAAGTCATGAACAGTCCGATTTTTATGGTAGGTTTATTGTAACTGAAATAGATAGAATGTAAAATACATTTAAAAATGGCATTAAATAAAGGTTATGTTTTCATTCCTATTCATTGAGGAAAAAAGTTTTTGATCCACTACCAGCCAGCAAGCATTCTGAACCCCATGAGGCACACTTATTAGTCATGTCCCTTTAAGAAAGCACCCCAAGTCTGAATTTGAATTCTCCACCTTACTGCTGGTCTTAGTCCTTCGCCCTCGTTTTTGCATGTTTACGTCCACGTATCAGTATCAGACAACTTTTATGATTGCCGTTGCTGAATAATGCCATTTAATGCCAATTACAAACGCTAATCCCCTCCGGCTGATATTGTATTAATTTTGACTTCCCTTGTTGACTAGCTGGCAGCTAATTGTGTGACAGTAGTTGTGTCACAATTTGGCGGCTGCATCCTATGCAGTGCGCATTTGTGGGGTGCTAACGTCATTGTATTTAAAAAGCTTCAAGTGTCCTTTGAATTCTGCCGACAAATGTGCCCTTGTCTCCTGTTAGCAACAAGGGTGCATGCCGTGTACAATTTGAAACTCATTCATATCCCAAGATACTTTGCACACTCAATTATTTTCAACATGGCGGAGTGGAAAGAGCGACTTTAAAATGTAAGTATAGCTATATTTATTCCTTTACAAACCCCAAAACCAGGAAAGTTGGCATGTTGTGTAAATCGTAAATAAAAACAGAATACAATGATTTGCAAATCATTTTCAACATATATTCAATTGCATAGACTGCCAAGACAATATATTTAATGTTCCAACTGGAAAACGTTTTTATTTTTTGCAAATATTAGTTCATTTGGAATTTGATGCCTGCGACATGTTTCACAAAAGCTGGCACAAGTGGCAAAAAAGACTGAGAAAGTTGAGGAATGCTCATCAAACACTTATTTGGAACATCCCACAGGTGAACAGGCTAATTAGGAACAGGTGGGTGCCATGATTGGGAAGAAAAGCAGCTTCCATGAAATGCCCAGTCATTAATGCCTGGTTCACACCAACGGGGCTTGCCGCGCTTTAAAGCGGCGAGCAAAGCGCCGTCATTTTTGTCAATTTTTCCACGAATATCCCGATCTCCAAAGTAATGTTATGCTTTGATACGCTCTGATACGAATTAGTTGCCGCTTTGTTACCGTTCCTCACGATTTGATGCCGCTTTGATCCCTCTTTGATACGCTTTAAATCACGCTTTGATACGTTTCATTACGCTTTATAGAACTTTATTACGCTTTGATGCGATCCTGACGCTTTAAATCAGGCTCTGACACGATTATCAAGCTCTGTTGTGCATTGTTACAACAAAAATAAGAAAAAAATGTGAAAAACTCAGTATACCGGTACTAAGTTTTCCCCACATTTTTTTAGATGTATCAATTCATTTGATTTCTCTTTTTGTTTTATTATATACAGGATAAAACACATAATGTAATAACAAAGAGAAATATGATAAACAAATAAGTAAAAAAAAATGTGAAAAACTCAGTATACTGTTTTCCACACATTTTTTATATTCATTTATTTTTTCAATTTCTCTTTTTTTTCCCGTTATATTATGTTTTATATCTTCATTTCTTTTAATTCTTTGTCATCTTAATAAATATCTATCTTTCATTTCTTATGCTAGTTGACAATAATAAAAGGCATTTCTTTTATTTTTTATATTTATTTATTTTTTCAATTTCTCTTTTTTTTCCGTTATATTATGTTTTATATCTTCATTTCTTTTATTTCTTTGTCATCTTAATAAATATGTATCATTCATTTCTTATGCTAGTTGACAATAATAAAAGGCATTTCTTTTATTTTTTATATTCATTTATTTTTTCAATTTCTCTTTTTTTTTCGTTATATTATGTTTTATATCTTCATTTCTTTTATTTCTTTGTCATCTTAATAAATATCTATCTTTCATTTCTTATGCTAGTTGACAATAATAAAAGGCATTTCTTTCAAACGTAACATATTCTCTTTATTATTAACATTTTCATACAGAAAAATTATAGACAGTAATGTCAAACTGCAACATCAAACAGCAGAAGTACAGAAACAATGATCATCGTATAAAAAAGGCAATGATGCAAAAGAGAATGGATTTGTAATCCTGTGTTGGTTTTACATAAAGTGTCAATGTCACTAGTCAATATCACAGTCACTTCCTATTGCGCTTTGAACCAAGATCTGTTAAGCTTTCCTACGCTTTGAGTCAAGCTTTGCTGAGCTTTGTCAGGCTTTGTCACGCTTTGATACGCTCTCTGCGCTTTATTCCATTCTTGACAGAGCGCAGAATTTTTTGAAACCGTTTAAAAAATTTTGGCGAACTTGCCGCATGTCCCGCTTCACTACAAGCTTTCCCACGATCCATAAGGACCCTCACGCTTTAATCAGGCTTTGTTACGCTTTGCATGCCGCTTTGCATGCCGCTTTGCATGCCGCTTTAAAGCGCCGTCAAAGCGCCGTTGGTGTGAACTTAGCATAACAAAGAAGGATGGGGTGAAATTTGCTTTATTAAATTTTGGTCGCAGAGTCCCAATCAGGGCCGTATTTATCAAGCGTCTTAGAGTGCCATTTTACACTTAAGTCCTGAGAATTTGCGAAATTTAGTCCTACTCTCAAATTTAAGAATAAAAGCTATTTATCAACTTTCTTAAGTCTAAGAATCACTCCTACTCTCCACGATATTTAAGAGATCTTCAGAGGTGTCCTAAGTGGTTAGGAGTTGCCAACGGGGGATGGCACTGAGGCGAGAGAGACTTGCGCGAACGTTCAGGGAGCGGAAGGATGTCCTGGCTTGGTTTGATGACAAGCAGCTGATCAAACGGTATCGTTTAGACAGAGCGGGTATTATTTTTGTCACAGATTTAATAAGGGGCGTCATCTCATCAGCAACATCACGCTTTCAGTTTCAAATTAGTTGCCTAATTAATGAATTGGAAAGAAAAGGAAACATTTATTTTTGATTCATTGCCAATATTGTTTGTTTGTTTTGTATTATTTTGTAGTTTATTGTCAAAATATACACTCCCATTGTCCACTTAAATATTTCTAAGATATTTCTTTATTCTTAGACAAGAGATTCCTTTCCGTGATTGGTCATTTCTATGGACACAGAAATTACGTCACCTAATATTCCGTTTACGGCACATAGTAATGTCGTAATTCAGCTCTGAGTGTGACACTTAAGATTCAGTCCTACACTTTGCTGAAAGTGTGAGTAAGACGCTTGATAACTAACTTTTAAGTGCAGCTTTCAGCGAATAATTTCTTTACTCTTAAGTCAACTCTTAGCAGACTTCTTAGGAGTAATTCTAAGAAGCTTGATGAATACGGCCCCAGGTCTACATTGATCCCATTGAGGTGACAACAGTTGCTTTCCTCACTACAATAGGGCAAAACCATCCTTGCCCAGGCACACCCTCCTGGTTTTTGGAGTATAAATATTTTGGGTTTTGGCACCAACCGTTTGGACTAGAACTGACCAATCTAAGTCTAAGAGCACGAGCTGACGAAGCCTACTCAAATGAGCGGCGAAACGTCTTCCAAGACAAACCTAGCAGTCCAGTTGCCAACGATTGAACTCCCTGGGATGACAACGTCCTGAATGAATGAGATCCTTCATAGGTACAATCAACAAAAATGTTTATTGGATATTTACTACAACACTTTGTTAATTATACATGTGATGTCGTTAAAGGCCTTGCGGGACAATTGAATGGAACTTCCACCATGGCATGGCAGAATAGGACGGCATTAGGCATGCTATTAGCCAAGAAGGGCGGGAGGGCGGGGCTGACTTACTGGCTGGGAAAAGTATTTTGTACCTGGAAGGCAATGATCATATCCATCAGCATGAGTATTTGTATTTATGAGCTCTTATTCTCATTTTTTGATTTCTGTATCATTCCATGTGCACAACGTTTGTTGGAAAATGTGCTTAAGTTGTTTTCTAAAGTCAGCTGAGAAACAGTTGCTGCTAGCACATTTGCATTAATCTTTGGACTCCAACCACAAAATGGATGAAATCATCTAGCACAAGGGTGTCAAACTAATTTTATCTCAGGGGCCGCATGGATGAAAATCTGCGCACACGCGGGCCGGACTATTAAAATCATGGCATTAAAACTAAAAATAAAGACAACCTCAGATTGTTTTCTTTGTCTTACTTTGGCCAAAAATAGAACAAACACATTCTGAAAATATTACAATAAAAATGTAGAAAAAAATACTGGCAGCATTTAAGCTTAGATCCACGAAGGAAAGAAGAAAGTGAATGAATGTTTGTAACTGATACATTTATATATGCATAAAAATTTGTTTTCTTTTGTGTTATTTTTTTAATGAATTAAGTAACGTTTATGACAACCTTTTTCCAAAACACAATATAGAATGTGAGATATAACAGGATAATGCATACATTTATCATTTGTTTTCAAAACGGTTGCAAAAAAGTGGGACCTCATCGACACCTCATCGCCACCTGCGATGAGGTGGCGACTTGTCCAGGGTGTACACCGTCTTCCGCCCGATTGTAGCTGAGATAGGCTCCAGCGCCCCCCGCGACTCCGAAGGGAATACACGGTAGAAAATGGATGGATGGATGGATGCAAAAAAGTGGGACCCCAAAAATGTACTGTGGGACCCCATTTTTATGACTTGATTGGGTCCCTGGGACCCCATTTTGAAATCTCCTAGCGCCAACACTGATGGAGTATTGGTGCGTGCAAAACAGCAGTAGGCGGCTGTGGCCTGCGGGCCGATTCTAATACTAATCAAATATCATCCCGGGGGCCATAGATCATTCTTGACACATAGGCTCTGGCATGTTTAACTTCGCCCTTTTTGTGTTTCCATGCCTTCAATGCTTCAACACATTTTTATGCTTAGTTAAAGGCCTACTGAAACCCATTACTACCGACCATGCAGTCTGATAGTTTATATATCAATGATGAAATCTTAACATTGCAACACATGCCAATACAACCGGGTTAACTTATAAAGTGCAATTTTAAATTTCCCGCTAAACTTTCGGTTGAAAACGTCTTTGGATGATGACGTATGCGTGTGACGTAGCCAGTGAAACAGAAGTATCGGTACCCCATTGAAAACAACACAAAATAGCTCTGTTTTCATCTCATAATTCCACAGTATTCTGGACATCTGTGTTGGTGAATCTTTTGCAATTTGTTTAATGAACAATGGAGACTGCAAAGAAGAAAGTTGTAGGTGGGATCGGTGTATTAGCGGCTGGCTGTAGCAACACAACCAGGAGGACTTACTTGGATAGCAGACGCGCTAGCCGACGCTAGCCGCCAACCGCACGGATGATCGGGTGAAGTCCTTCGTCGCGCCGTCGATCGCTGGAACGCAGGTGAGCACGGGTGTTGATGAGCAGATGAGGGCTGGCTGGCGTAGGTGGAGCGCTAATGTTTTTATCATAGCTCTGTAAAGTCCGGTTGCTAAGTAAGCTTCAATGGTGTCGTTAGCAACAGCATTGTTAAGCTTTGCCAGGCTGAGAATAATTAACCGTGTAGTTACATGTACATGGTTTAATAGTATTGTTGATTTTATGTCTATCCTTCCAGTCAGGTATTTATTTATTTTGTTTCTATCTGCATTTGAGCCAGATGCTATCACGTTAGCTCAGTAACTAAAGAGCTTCGCCGATGTATTGTAGTGGAGATAAAAGTCACTGTGAATGTCCATTTCGCGTTCTCGACTCTCATTTTCAAGAGGATATAGTATCCGAAGTGGTTTAAAATACAAATCCGTGATCCACAATAGAATAAGGAGAGAGTGTGGAATCCAATGAGCCACGTTGCTTCCGGTAGGGGCAAGGCTTTTTTTATCAGAGACCAAAAGTTGCAAACTTTATCGTTGTTGTTCTATACTAAATCCTTTCAGCAAAAATATGGCAATATCGCAAAATGATCAAGTATGACACATAGAATGGATCTGCTATCCCCGTTTAAATAAAAACATTTCATTATAGTAGGCCTTTAAATGCAGTCGTGGGCAGTGTATATGGTACTTGACCAAAATACATCCATCCATTTTCTACCGCTTGTCCTTTTCAGGGTCGCGGGGGCGGTGGAGTCTATCCCAGCTGCACTTGGGCGGAAGGCGGTGTACACCCTGGACAAGTCGCCACTTCATCGCAGGGCCAACACAGATAGACAGACAACATTCACACTCACATTCACACACTAGGGCCAATTTAGTGTTGCCAATCAACCATCCCCAGGTGCATGTATTTGGAGGTGGGAGGAAGCCGGAGTACCCGGAGGGAACCCACGCAGTCACGGGGAGAACATGCAAACTCCACATGTATATATATATATATATATATATATATATATATATATATATATATATATATATATATATATATATATATATATATATATATATATATATATATATATATATATATATATATGTATGTATATATCCACATATTTTAGTCATTCTCTATGTTACTCAACATTTTTAAAAAAATGCTTAATTCCAGCTAAAATAATAACGCACAGTAAGGTTAGTGTGAAGTGTACTTTTTGATACACGGAGAGCAGGTCGTGTTGTGAATTTAGTTTTTGAGATGTTCTGCAATAATCTTAAAGAAAGTGGTTTCAAGACAACTTCAAAGATGCATTATCCTTTATACTTTATATTTTATTCAACAAAAGTTACTGCGATTTTTGTTGACTTAAGTGTTGAGCAATTTAGTCGACTAAAATCAGATTAAACTAAATTAATTACGATGACTAAAATATGACTAAAACTAAATGGAAAACGGATATTACCATCATGTGTCTGCATGCTAACTACCATATCGTTATTAAAGCATATCATTAGGTACCACTGTATATGGTTAGTTCTACACTAAAAAATATAATGTGACGCACAATAGCGCACTAACATGAGAGTGTGAGGTATTTGCAATAATCATTCAAATAAGCCTGCGGAGGAGCAGTTACCATGGAAACCGGACTCAAATGGGACAATGACAACCTAACCCCCCTTTGGAGAAGTATATACATTTTTGGGAAGAAGAAGATGGACATTTTGCGAGGAGCCAGAGGTGGCAGGATGTCTCCCTTTCTCTGCTTGTGACCATGTGGGAATTGTATTTTTTTTTCCTTCAAACAATCACATGGTGAACCTGAAAATTGACAATGAATTGGTGAGCTTTATTAGAGATTAAAGGAACACCTGAGGTGAGAAAGTTCTCCTCCCCTCAAGAACTAATCTTCTTTAAAAATGCAAATTAGCCATGTTTAGGACATTGTTGTTTTTTATTCTAAAATTGTTCGTTATATGAGCTGACTATTGCGGCTCTAGCTAGAAAAGTACGATGCCAGACCTGAAGAAAACAGACTTCGCTACAAATTACTGCATTTCAAGAATGACAGCTAATCTACTTTCAGAATTTATAAAACCACAACCAGTGAAGTTGGCACGTTGTGTAATTCGTAAAGAAAAACAGAATACAATGATTTGAAAATCCTTTTCAACTTATATTAAATTAAATAGACTGCAAAGACAAGATATTTAATGTTCGAACTGAGACACTTAATTTTTTTTTGCTAATAATCATTAACTTAGAATTTAATGGCAGCAACACGTTGCAAAAAAGTTGGCACAGGGGCATTTTTACCACCGTGTTACATGGCCTTTCCTTTTAACAATACTCAGTAAATGTTTGGGAACTGAGGAGACCAATTTTTGAAGCTTTTCAGGTGGAATTCTTTCCCATTCTTGCTTGATGTACAGCTTAAGTTGTTCAACAGTCGGGGGTCTCCGTTGTGGTATTTTAGGCTTCATATTGCGCCACACATTTTCAATGGGAGACAGGTCTGGACTACAGGCAGGCCAGTCTAGTACCCGCACTCTTTACTATGAAGCCACACTGTTGTAACACATGATAACGTTGCTTGGATAGCAACATATGCTACTCCAAAAGCTGTATGTACCTTTCAACATTAATGGTGCCTTCACAGATGTGTAAGTTAACCATGGACAAAATACGCTTTAATCGTGATTTAATATTTTAATCGTTTGACAGCCTGAGTTTCAGTTGTACATGAATTTGCATGCAAAACAAGCAATCCATGTATGGCCTATATATAAGCAATCCATACTTACCTGGTGGTTTGTTGACAGATGCGTATAATGGAGGCAACCGTTGATTTCCTCAAATTGGGCTGCACCCTTTCACTAGCCTCTCTTATTGTAGTGAAGGAGCGCGATTGATTCCATGGTCAATGATAACAACATGAATTTCATCACTGAATACTGTTCTTTTCAACCCATACTAAGGCCACCACCACACATTCTTAAACTTCTACCTTTCCCTGTCCTTGGGCCTGCTCTTTTCCTTGGGCCCCTTCCTCTCACTCTTTCTCATCCAGACATTACAGTGTTGGTCTTTTTCTGTTTCTGATTCCAAAAACATGCACTCCTCAAATTCCTCCTGACCACCACCACTGAGTCTAAGCCAGACTGGAATTAGCTGTGGTTGACCCAATTTACCCAACATAAATGAGCTGTGTCAACTATATAAGTGTTTATTATCAGCTGAGAAATATTGTTTTCGAACTGATATCATTGCAGAGGCACATGTTTTTACACTTTATCTAAGGTTTGGAATATTGTTTTTGCTATTGTGGGATGTTGTGTGTTAACATTTGTAAATAATACAAAAGCAATCCATAATTTGGTTGTAACATATGATGGAAAATGTAACCATTGTGGAAATGTGTTGACTGACTGCGTATTGTGTGAAAACAACATTAACTATGCGAATGGTACGGTCACAAAAGACTGATGCTGTGCTAATTGTGGTTAGAGTTTTGAAAATGTGACAACTCGTTCAAAAACAGGCTTTTTAGCGACTGAAAACAAACTATCGTATTTTCCGGACCATAGGGCGCACAGGATTATAAAGCGAACTGCCGAAGAATGGTCTATTTCCGATCTTTTTTCATATATAAATCTTATCCGCTTATAGGGAGCATTAAAGGAGTCTTATTTTTTTTCTAAATTGAAAACACTTCCTTGTGGTCTACATAACATGTAATGGTGGTTCTTTGGTCAAAATGTTGCATAGATTATGTTTTACAGATCATCTTTAAGCCGCTGCACCGTTTGGTGGGCAGTCTTATTTACGTGGCTCACCTTCGGCAGCGTCTTCTCCCCGCCATCTTTGTTGTAGCAGTGTAGCGTGCAAGGACGGGAGTGGAAGAAGTGTCAAAAGATGGCGCTAACTGTTTTAATGACATTCAGACTTTACTTAAATCAATAACGGAGCAGCATCGCCTCATCCGGAAACAACAACACCGAAAATGTGTCCCATAAAAAGACGTCCGACCTGAACTCTCTAATAGCTAAAGTTCCTTGTGTGAATAATGTAAACTCACTACACCGGTATGTTTTAGCCCTTTCATCGCGAGTTTACTGACAGATATAAGTAATAACTTTACACTACTTTATATTAGAAATGGCAACAGCGGAGGATGAATGTCCCATAACAAGAAGATAGAGAAAAAGAAGAAGCTTAGCGACTACGGTGTCACCACGGACTACAAAGGCGGATGCCCGCAATTTTTCAGGATTTATGCATAAGCCAAATACAGAACAGCACAGGCCCGGCCCTAACCAATCTGGCGCCCTAGGCAAGATTTTAGGTGGCGCCCCCCCACATCGGCAGTGAAGTGTATATACTCACAAGAAACCGAATAGCTTTGTCTTTGACCTTTTTTTTTACTTAAAGAAAGCAAATTAACAATCAGAATAGTTAACGAGATAAAAAAAAATATGGATAAATAAATGAATACAAAAAATAAAAAATGAATATATGAAATACAATATTTTTTACATACATAAACACAAAATAAAACGTGTCAACAAGTTGCATAAAATAAATTAAAAATACAATATAAATAAGGCACTGCACAAAACAAGATATCAAACCAGTATGACTTTAACAACTATATTACAAAAAAAGGGGATCCTACAGAGTTCTCTATTTGTGCTTTTTAATATTGCATTAACTAGAATGACTTACAAATTACTGTACACCAGGGAGTACTGTAATTACCTAACGTTACATTATTATTTTCCATAACAATTTAGCCCCCTCCACAATATTAACCCGACGTTAAAACAGAACTAGCTATTTATTGATTAGCAATTGCCGAATCATGTAACATTAGCTTAATGCTAAAAAGACAGGTTACTATCACATTCTGTAACAGACAAATAATTTAATGTAGGCTAACGTTAACTACCTGCTACCTCTGTCTTTTTCTCGTTTCTCCCCTTCTTTTCTCCCCTGGGCACCTGACAGTTTTGGCCGTTTTGACATCTTGTGTTGATTTTTTTTATGTGGTGACGTCCAAAAAGAGTCATGATACGGGAAGGGAGGGGGCGCACCGTGCCGGGGGGGGGGGGGGGGGGGGTAATGTTGTAACAAATAATATTTGTATTAAATAGGCTGTACTTTGCATTTTAATTAACGTGGGATTATTTTATGTATTTAGAAATAATAGTACCAACTTTTTTTTTTTTTCCCTCCAACATTTGTGGCACTGGCGTGGCGCCCCCTGATGGACGGCGCCCTTAGCATTTGCCTATACGGCCTATGCCACGGGCCGGCCCTGGATCAGCAGGTACCAAAAAGTAAGAAAAGTTGATTTTGCATAACATTGCGAAACAAAACGTCAGATAATATGTCTTATTTTATACTGACACCATAATAATACTCATATGTTCAAGCACAGTACAATCCATTAAGCGGTGCGGCTTTATAGCTTACCAAAGTCGTACTAAAACATTTTGATAGTTTTTTGAGCGCTGTGTGTAATGTTCTATATTTTCATTGGAACATACATGTATAACATGTTGGTGTTGTTTACTTGAGTCATATTGCCATCATATTGCAGTCTACACGTATCTCTTATGTTTGACTGCCATCTACTAGTCACACTTATCATTACACCATGTACCAAATAAAATTGCTTTGAGGTCGGTAAGCAAAACCAGAATTATTCCGTACATTAAGCGCACTGGGTTATAAGGCACACTGTCGAGTTTTGAGGAGAAAAAAAAGGATTTTAAGTGCGCCTTATAGTCCGGAAAATCCGGTAATACAATCCCTAGTTAATCAATGCACAGATACAATGATGGTGCAGTGGTGCACAACTTTAATGCACCTTATTTCTAATTTGTAGTATTTAACATATATACATATGAGAGGGTAAAATGTGCAAAGTACAAGCATTCTAAAACATGGGCAATGAATGACACTGTGGCCGGTGTACATGTACACTGTATGTTCTTGCAAAGCTAAGCCGCAAATTATTTTAGCTGTCAGTTTTAAAATGTCTTGTGTGGGAATGACATCGAAATTAAAGGATCCATGGGACCTTCACCCGTGGAAAGGATGGAAGCGTGCATGAGACTCGCGGTCAATCAATAGCATTTTTCATCACAGCATCGAGGACAAGGGTGAGGACATCGACGGGACAAACTAGCAGCTCATCGTATGAACATTGTTCTCCATCTTTTGTGCGTCTTTGCTTACATTCTCTCCTATGAGCTGTCTGTCGATGCTGCCGGGGGAGAACCGTTCTTAAAAGAAAACCACTAGCTGAGCTGAGCCACAAAGTCACATTTGTCAAGTTTATTCCTTGTGATCGGGTAACTGTGTTCTAATCTCAGCTCCACTGCTTAGACTGCAAAGTCCAGCGGCAGGTTTGCTCTGGAGTGCAGAATATTGCTCTTCTTGGCATGCAATACACCACCTGCATACACGGAGTGGAAAGTCCGTCCGAGTCATTGCACAAACAAACTAAAGTCAACCAGGCCAATAAACTCAAATAACTCATATGAGAATAAACTCATGCGTTTATGTCACGGTAAGAAGCAATGTTCCCTCTAATGTTTTATATGTGCATTCTTTGGACCACATGTGAGCAACATCAGACCTGCACACCTGTCCCAAAGCTGACGTAACAAGTTAAACGTTTTATTATAAGAATCAAATCAGAGCAGTCATTTCCATTATATTATTTTAAAATGCACTGTAAGAGTGTTGGCCCATTGACAATGGAAATAAAACAAATCTTGATTTTCATGAGCTGTTCAATGTCTGGTTGGGGGTCCTGTTGTGAAATAATTTGAGATATGTACCCTTTTCAGAGATCACATTTATCCATCCATCCATCCATCCATCCATCCATCCATCCATCCATCTTTTTCCGCTTATCCGAGGTCGGGTCGCAGGGGCAGCAGCCTAAGCAGGGAAGCCCAGACTTTCCTCTCCCCAGCCACTTCGTCCAGCTCTTCCCTGGGGATCCCGAGGCGTTCCCAGGCCAGCCGGGAGACATAGTCTTCCCAACGTGTCCTGGGTCTTCCCCGTGGCCTCCTACTGGTTGGACGTGCCATAAACACCTCCCTAGGGAGGCGTTTGGGTGGCATCCTGACCAGATGCCCGAACCACTTCATCTGGCTCCTCTCGATGTGGAGGAGCAGCGGCTTTACTTTGAGTTCCCCCCGGATGGTAGAGCTTCTCACCCTATCTCTAAGGGAGAGCCCCGCCACCCGGCGGAGGAAACTCACTTCGGCCGCTTGTACCCGGGATCTTGTGCTTTTGGTCATAACCCAAAGCTCATGACCATAGGTGAGGATGGGAACGTAGATCGACCGGTAAATTGAGAGCTTTGCCTTGCGGCTCAGCTCCTTCTTCACCACAACGGATCGATACAGCGTCCGCATTACTGAAGATGCCGCACCGATCCGCCTGTCGATCTCACGATCCACTCTTCCCTCACTCGTAAACAAGACTCCTAGGTACTTGAACTTCTCAACTTGGGGCAGGGTCTCCTCCCCAACCCGGAGATGGCACTCCACCCTTTTCCGGGCGAGAACCATGGACTCGGACTTGGAGGTGCTGATTCTCATCCCAGTCGCTTCACACTCGGCTGCGAACCGATCCAGCGAGAGCTGAAGATCCTGGCCAGATGAAGCCATCAGGACCACATCATCTGCAAAAAGCAGAGAACTAATCCTGCAGCCACCAAACCAGATCCCCTCAACGCCTTGACTGCGCCTAGAAATTCTGTCCATAATAAGTTATGAACAGAATCGGTGACAAAGGGCAGCCTTGGCGGAGTCCAACCCTCACTGGAAATGTGTCCGACACACTGCCGGCAATGCGGACCAAGCTCTGACACTGATCGTACAGGGAGCGGACCGCCACAATCAGACAGTCCGATACCCCATACTCTCTGAGCACTCCCCACAGGACTTCCCGAGGGACACGGTCGAATGCCTTCTCCAAGTCCACAAAGCACATGGCAAACTCCCATGTACCCTCAAGGACCCTGCCGAGAGTATAGAGCTGGTCCACAGTTCCACGACCAGGATGGAAACCACATTGTTCCTCCTGAATCCGAGGTTCGACTATCCGGCGTAGCCTCCTCTCCAGTACACCTGAATAAACCTTACCGGGAAGGCTGAGGAGTGTGATCCCACGATAGTTGGAACACACCCTCCAGTTCCCCTTCTTAAAGAGAGGAACCACCACCTCTGCCAATCCAGAGATCACATTTAGTTCCCCTTAAAACATTCACCTTTTGCACAATGAAATGTGTACTGTAGCACATTATGGGATACAGTGTATTACTTTTTGTCTGTAAAATAATGTGAGCAACATCAGACCTGCACATTAGCATCACACCTGTCCCAAAGCTGACGTAACAAGTTAAACATTTTATTATAATAATCAAATAAGAGCAGTCATTTCCATTATATTATTTTAAAATGCACTGTAAGAGTGTTGGTCCATTTACAATGATAATACACAATCTTAATTTTCATGAGCTGTTCAATGTCTGGTTGGGGGGTCCCGTTGTGAAATAATTTGAGATATATACCCTTTTCAGAGATCACATTTAGTTCCCCTTAAAAAACATTCACCTTTTGCACAATGAAATGTGTGCTGTAGCACAAGTATGGGATAAAGTGTATTACTTTTTGTCTGTAAAATACATAATTACACAGTTTTTAATGAACATTTATGTAATCTTGTAAAAGCATCTCATGATTAATATCCATAAATCAACATTCCGTGACACAAGAATAAGTACGTATGTACTTTCGTAACATGGGAAAGTGAGTGTCCAATGTTTGTTCGTTTTGCAAAATCAAAAGTTAACATGCAGCATTTAACAGCAACATGCAGGCGTAACACACTGTAAATGACATTGATTGGCTGCGTGTGAACTGCATCACTTTGTGACGACCTGGCAGTTACAATGTTTGTGTTCATTTCAGTTCAGTTCAGTTTCAGTTTATTTCGAACACACAATACAATGTAATGCAGGGGTCCCCAAACTTTTTGACTCGGGGGCCGCATTGGGTTAAAAAAATGTGTCCGGGGGCCGGGCTGTGTTTATGTGTGTGTGTGTATATATATATATATATATATATATATATATATATATATATATATATATATATATATATATATATATATATATATACATATATATTCCGAGCGCGATGATGTCCCGTTATCAATGGGAAAATGCATTTTTTGACAATATGATTTGCCTGAGCGGCTAGGAGACACCGAGAGTAACAAGCAGTAGAAAATGGATTAGAAAGGACAGATTTAAAAAAAAATAAAAGTAAAAAAATAGCATTTTTTTTAAAACTTTTTTTTTAACTTAGGACTCCCCGCGGGCCAGATTTTGGACGCTGGCCGTCCGGATCCGGTTTAAGGACCCCTGCTGTAATGCATCACATATTTCCAGTTACAGCACGTCCGAAAAGGAGTAGGAAGAAGCAGAGCTTATTTAATTCTACCCCTTTTCATATTATAGCAATTGTATCCCATTTCCTTGTTCTCTGTAACAAAACAGTGAATAAATAAATAATAAATAATTAAAATACCATATTAAGTAAACAAATATTAAATACATAAGTAATCTTTATCTCAAATAAAGAAAAAAAAAGGTTCAAGATGTTCATCATAATTGTTCTTCTTTGTACTTTGTGAACACTTGTACAAAAGTAGTTTGAACAGTCTCTTAAACTGAATTAATTACTTTTATAAACGTTACAACGTCGTTACCGAGACTAAGATGTAACGTCACACTCTACTTGGAAATTGTGATGTATCATGTTGTATGCTTGCATGTTCGAAATAAACTCAAACTCAACTCAACTCAACTTTTGATGTGGCTTTATGTCAACGAAACAACGTCAGAAGCACAGCAAGGTCAACGCAGGAAACCTATTATTACGAGTGAAAGCAACAACCAGCATCACACTAAAATGAACTTGCTATCAAATAAAATAAGGCAACATCACAAAGCAAACAACACACAACGTGTAAGGAATAATTAACAACAAGTGAATGATTGAAGTGACAAGCTTGCAATCCTACAATACCCCGTTTGTGGACAAGAAGACTAAAGTCATGGAAGCACATTCAATCTCTTTATTAAAGGGGAACTTACCTTGTTTTGTAATTTTGCCTATCGTTCACAATCATTGTGAAAGCCAAGACAACGGATGTATTAAAAAAATTCTCACTTATAAATAAACTTAAATTAAAGTCAGCTTACAATGGAGCTCTTGGGACGTCCGCTATCCCGCCCATAAATCCCTCTAAATAACTATCCAAAAAACGGCTACAATATTCCATTTACATTTGGTGACTTGAATATTACCCAGTATTAGTGATATTGTTATTATAAGCGCTAACATAAACCAATTATTTATAGCTACGCCATGATCAGAGGGAGAAAACTAGTTTATGTGGCTTTGTTGACATCATCGTCTAGTGAGCTGCTTTCTCGCCCAGAGCTGATGAAAGTTTATTCTAGATCAGGGGTGTCAAATGTACGGCCCGAAGGCCGGATAAGGCCTGCAAACAGGTTTTACCGGCCCACAGGATGAGTTTGCTAAGTATAAAAATGAACCTGAAATTTTTGAATGAAAGAAACTGCTGTTCTAAATGTGTCCACTGGATGTCATAATAGTAATTATTTTTATCTTTGTAGATGATGCTACATACTACAAAATAAACCACATGATGTTAGTACATCAGTCGAGGAAAATTATCAAACTACATAGATAATATACTGTAATTTGATTTTGATATAATTTTTTTATCTTAACAAATTGAAAATTAACACCAATGAGTTGACTGATGAACATTATCGCATAATTTATTCAGAAAATATAAATAATGCCAAATAAAGTATATATACTATTAACAACAACAGGTAATTGTAAAAACAAACAAAAAAACATTATGATTTGTACAATTTCAGAATGTGCTTGTTCCATTTTTAAACAAAGAAAACAATCTGAAGTTGTCTTTATTTTTAAGTTATCGTGCCATGATTTTACCAGTCCGGCCCACTTAGGAGTAGATTTTTCTCCATGTGGCCCCCAATCTAAAATGAGTTTGACACCCCTGTTCTAGATCATAAATAATTTCTCTCATCTTGATAGTCGAAAGACAAGGACACACTTTTACCAGTTGGTCAATTTTGGCATCCAATTTAGACCCGGAAATGTCGAGAATGAAACGAAAAGTAACTTGATCTGCGCTTGGTTCCACTCCTCCTTTTTCCCTCGCGAAGACTATGAGTCATTCTTCATCTAAATGGGAATATATCAATATCCTAACAGTCGACATCTCGATGACAGCAGATGTTGTACAGTAAGTGATGTTTAATTGCGTTTGTTGTCTCTCATGAAGTTTGCAGTGAGTAGTAATCAGTGATGATGTCGAAAGAAAAAGCGAATGTTGAGATTATTTTTTTAAGTCAATGTATGCTTAAAATGACCAAAATACGTAAATATTACATGTTATTATGAATATGCCTGTTACTACATTACATATATACTTCCATTATATATATAACACTTTGACGGAGATGTTTGGATGTTTTTTTAAGCGCTTTATAGGCGGAATAGACCGACTCCCATGGGCTCCATTGTAAGCAGACTTTTGATCGCATTTATTTACTAGTTGGAATGCATAAAAAAGAAAGACATATGTATACTTGGTGGGGAAGTCACACATCACTAGGCCACACTTTTTAAAGGCACATACACACACTTTGGTAAAATTAAACATCTCAACCGGATATCCCAGATATTAGAATTTTTTTTCATAAAGTTAAAAAGTTAAAGTTAAAGTCCCAACAATAGTCACACACACTAGGTGGTGAAATTATCCTGTGCATTTGACCCATCCCCATGTTCACCCCTTGGGAGGTGAGGGGAGCAGTGAGCAGCAGAGCGGTGGCGACGCTCGGGAATCATTTTGGTGATTTAACCCCCAATTCCAACCCTTGATGCTGAATGCCAAGCAGGGAGGTAATGGGTCACATTGTTATAGTCTTTGGTATGACTCGGCCGGGGTTTGAACCCATGACCTACCGATCTCAGGGCGGACAGAAAGATGAGTACATACTTTGACCACTTGGTCAATTTTGGCATCCAATTTAGACACGGAAAAGGGCGAGAAAGACACGAAAAGTAACTTGATCTGCGATTGGTTCCACTTCCCCTTTTTTCCTCGCGAAGAGTAGGAGGCATTCTTCATCTAAATGGGAATATATCAAGATCCTAACTGTCGACATCCTAACGACGGCAGACATTGTACAGTAAGTGACGTTTTATTATGTTTGTTGTCTCTCGTGAAGTTTGCAGTGAGTAGTAATCAGTGATGATGTCGAAAGAAAAAGAAAACGTTTTGATGATTTTTTTAAGTCAATGTATGCTTAATATGATCAAAATACGTAAATATTACATGTTATTATGAATATTCCTGTTAATACATTACATATATACTTCCATTATGTATATAAAACCTTGACGGAGATGTTTGGATGTTTTTTTAAGCGCTTTATAGGCGGAATAGACCGACTCCCATGGGCTCCATTGTAAGCAGACTTTTGATCGCATTTATTTAGTAGCTGGAATGCATAAAAAAGAAAGACATATATATATATATTTGGAGGGGGGAGGGGTCACACGTCACATCACTAGGCCACACTTTTTAAAGGCACATACACACACTTTGGTAAAATGAAACATCTCAACCGGATATGCCAGATATTAGATTGTGGTATACTTTAGTATGGGGAACATATTCACCATTAATTAGTTGCTTATTAAAGTAACAAAGACTTAATTTAGAGTTATTTGGACACTAGAAGAACATATAAGGGTTAGGGTTACTAATAAGCAATAATTCTGAGGTTATTGAGGGAAGACTCTTAGTTAATGGCTTACTGGTTGTATACTAGAATAAGGCATTAATAAGTACTTACTAATGACTAATTAAGAGGCAATATGTTACTAATTTGCATGTTAATAAGTTGAATATGTGTTCCCCATACTAAAGTGTTACCTGTCATGTCTGTTCATTTTTTTGTTTTGGCCATGTGTTTGTTTTTTGGACTCTTTTTAGTTCCTGGTTGCACTTCCTTGCACTTTTTCATCCCTCTACTTCATGTCATGTTCACAGTTCCTTGTCAAGTAAGTTTTGTTTATTAATGCCACAGTTAGTGTTTTTGTTTCATTGTTCATAGTTTCTGCCTTTGTGCAAGTTTTATTTCCATAGCCAAGTTTTTGTACTTCCGCCATTGTGCGCGCCTTTTGTTTATTCTTTTTTTGACTGTCAATACTTGGTTCTTGGGTTTTGTTTCTCCGGAAGGCAACGGAAAATTGGCACGGGCAAGACGTGAATTAAGAAACATGATTTAATATTAACACTCAAAAAATAATAAACAAAAGGCGCGCACAATGGCGGAAGTACAAAAACTATGAAAATAAAACTTGCACAAAGGCAGAAACAATGAACAATGAAACAAAAACACTAACTGTGGCATTAATAAACAAAACTTACTTGACAAGGAACTGTGAACATGACATGAAGTAGAGGGATGAAAAAGTGTGAGGTCGCCAGCACGAACAACAGAAACAGACAGATTTAAATAGTGACATGATCAGTGAAAACAGGTGCGTGACTCAAAACGTGAAACAGGTGCGTGACAGGACAGGTGAAAACTGAGTTGCTATGGAAACGAACAAACAAGGAAGTGCAACCAGGAACTAAAAAGAGTCCAAAAAACAAACACATGGCCAAAACAAAAACATGAACAGACATGACATTACCTAGATTTACTCTAGTAATTTACTCATTACCTTTTGAGCAAAGTAATGAGTAACTGTAATTAAATGCTTTTTAAAATAAAACTTTCAAACACTGGCATTGGCCAATACTCAAGACTCCAATGTCGGTATTGTTTCAGAATTGAACAAGTTGTATCAGACTGTCCGCGCGCACACATGTGGGAAACCATCAGCTTTCAATCAAGCGAAGAGAGTTCGCCATGAACTTTGACCTCTAATAGAAAAAAGTCTCCGCTGTGTCGCTTTCATAGCAATTTAAATGCTAATCAATTCATTAGTGGGAACATCATTATCCTCTCTCTGCATTACAACTCGAGTTATGTCAATACACTCCTGTGATAAGAGGAGTGTCAACATGGGGATGGATGGAGGGAGAGGGGGTTAATGTTTTCATAGCGGGTGTGCTGCTTAGTCCTGCTAAGTACTGATTTTAAAGGAGGTCGGATTGAAATTCTCTGGTCACTGTCTTTGAGTCAATCACTGCTTTTAATGAGAAGCACACACACACACACACACACTTCCTTAAAATGAGTGATGGCTAAACTTGAGAAGTGTGCACGTCGTGCAGCAAAACAGGAACAAACAGCTCTGGCTTAATTATTATGCTAATGAATCTCCCAGCGGGGCTCAGAAGAGTGATGTAACGCAGAGAAATCCACATATAAACGCACTTTCACGCTGTTTTAGCACGTTTTGGATGTATTAGCGTGTCAATTTTCCACTTTATTGGATTATTGCGTTTTCTGTGTCAGCCCGCTAAAAACGAGGACGGGGAATTCTACACATGCCGACAAAAGACAATCACCAGGGAGGAGCGCTTATACATGCTTTTAAATATGCTAAACTCCTCTTTTTCTGGCTGAGCCAGTTCTCTAGTAGGCAGCGTAATCAGAATCAGAATCAGAAATACTTTAATAATCCCCGAGGGGAAATTAAGATTTTCAGCACAATCCCATTGAAGAGCAGTCAAACATTACAGGGAGACAGAATAGGAACGCTGACGGGTCTGCCAACTTCCGGCGCCCCTTATAAAAAAGGTGAGAAACAAGTAAAACATGGGCCCCTGGAGAGGGGGTCCAGACTGAGGCCAAGGGGAAAAAAACCCTCAGTTATAGCACACATAAACATGTGTGTAAGAGGAAAACATCAAAGATCATAAAGGACATTAAAGACATAAAAAGAGCAGAGCTGTTGCAACCAGCCACTTCTGCAAACAGCCACAAAAGTGAAACAATAATAAAAAAAAAACATATACACTGTGGTGGTCTCTGCGGTGTTCCACGCCATCTTCTGCTGGGGTTAGGGGGAGCATGGCCAGAGACAGGAGCAGACCCAACAAAGCAACCAAGAGAGCCGACTCCACCCTCGGCCGCCCACCAACTCTCGATCCAGAAGTTCACCAAAAAGCACCGCAGAAGTCACGAAAGTGCCACCCCTTGTCACACAGTCCCAAAGGGTCCCGAACCAAAAGGCAAAAAAACCCACATGAAAACCAGAGGGAAACATCAGGAGCACAGACCTCCTGCCAACAGCAGCCACTACAGTGGGGCACATTTTTTTACGAAATTTCATTTAGCCTAAGCCCCATTTCAGCCACACTAAACCAACGTTTAAGGTCCCACTTCTCGGACAATTTTTTACACGGCTAAGTGCACCGTGTATTTCTTGAATCTCTTTGTATGGACTCATTGATCGTTCACAAACTGTGTTCGGAGATGAAGTGACGCCAGAAAGACCGCGCCTCACACAGGAAGTGACGTCAGAAAGAACGTGCCACAACCAGCTTCATAATAAAGCGGTTTCGTAACTCGGAGCTAACCACTGGAAATATGGAGGCGAGTCATCCAGACATGCCCGTGTTTCTCCTTCCGTCTGTACAGACGCTTGTGGAAATCACACATGAATACCTTAAGAGAAAGCGATTGCAGCTATTTGGGATACAACACTTCTCAGACGGCAAGAGAACTTTCCAATGTCCAGGTCAGCTGTGATTCTACTTACCGAAAAACTTTGTCCATTTGTCGAAGGAGAGACAACGAGAATGCGGGCTCCTGTGGATGTGATAAAAAAAAGGTAGCCTGTGCTTTGTATTACCTGGCCGTCGAGGGAAAACTATGGAAAACGTTGAATGCTTTTGGACTGGCAAAGCAGACTGCATCAGTTATTGTCCACCATGTATGTCACGGACTCAACGTCTAGGTCCAGAGTATATAAAGTCACCAAAAACAAATGGACAATGAAGGTGAAGGCAAAAGAGTGAGGAGTGTGCTGACCAGATATCTAGATCCCTAGTTTGATTGATGTAAAATGTTTTTTATCACATTGTTTACGTGTCTAATAAAGATTTGATTAATTTATGATGGCTCAGGTGTGATTCACTACAATAGGGCCCCACAGCACACTGGATTCCACTTAATTGAAATACCACAACACTGGATTTTGTTCAGATAAGTTACATTTAAATTAAGAACTTGCACACAAAGCAACACTGGAGGTGACTATGACGTGCGCATTTTCCACGCATGCGTACTAGATCACGTTGCGCCGGCGGACGGAGCGGGGCAGGTGGTCTTAGACGGTGGCATTATTGTGTGTGGACACGGAGAAGGGTAGGTGGGATTTACCCTGGATTACCTTCTTCGGCTTTGTCTAAACGGGGCCTAAAACTGTAAATAGGCAGGTTTACTTCCTGTGTTGGTGCAAGTGAGCCATCGTCCCTGTCATAAGCAATCTGCATGTTTGAAGGTGTAAAGAGGCAGAACAAAGGTCCTCGTCGCGCCTTCTTCATCGCGTCTACACGCATCAATCAGGGGGACACCACATCAATCACACACACACACACACACACACACACACACACACACACACACACACACACACACACACACACACTCACTGGTCAAAGAAATTGGATTGTAGCCAAATGTGGAATTGGGTCCAACTCTGTGGCCTCGGAGGCGTTAGGGCCATCGTCTTGTTTAATCACTCAGAAACTATGCAAATGCAGTGTGTGTGTGTGTTTTTGCGTGTGCATGCGCAAACACAAGTCCTTTGAGACACAAATAGTGCGTTGCATCACTTCCTGTGTTATTTCTATTCGAAAGGTTTGACAAGTGAGGAGACGACGCTCTCTCAGACATCAAAGCAGGAGAAACCCTCAGAGGGAAACAAATAAATTCTCCTGTGCGAATGTCAGCATGAGGCTGAGCATACGTTGGTTTACACACAGACAATAACGTTAGCACAAAAGTTTGCCGGTTGAAGGAGTGTAATACGCATGTCAGGCCACTAGTTGGCGACATCACTTTGTTATAAAACATTGTGAAACATTGAAACAATTGTGAAGCTACATTCTGTCTTTGGAAAAAAAGACTTTGAAACTGAAAAATCTAATTTTACTGTTTAATTTTGAAAAATACATCAGTGTATTTAAAATGAATTAAATGGGATGAAAACAAATAAAACAACATTTAAATAACTACTTCAATGGGCCATTAATTAATTAGGGCTCGAGCAGCAGAGCAAGCCCCACAGGGGCCCTATTAAAATTGCTGTGTTTTTTCTTCTCTACGTTTGGACGCCTTTTTGAGGTCCTTAACATGCAAGAAAAGTCCCCATAATTTGAAGGAGCATCAGGTAGGGAAAAAATGCTTTTTTTTTTGGGTCCCGAAAATGAAATTTCAAAATTGTCTCTCTAGCGCCACGTTCAATATTAGAAAAAATACCAGTTTTACGTACTGACACGAAAATTGTAGGAGACGTCTGTCATGACGGGACGCACATAGAAGTCTCAGGAACCCGTATCTTAGAACAAACAGAAAGTTGGCCATTGTATCAGCATTTCCAAGCTTTCCAGGTCCTAAACCAAAGGCCGTGGCTGAGCCAGGACAGGTCGTGCATTATCATACGCACTTCCGACTACAACTTTAGTCTTTCCAAAAATAGCCTTATTTGCGAAAAAAAAGGTTTTCTTTCCAAGGTTAACAAAAGCAACTTTAACTACATACAAAGCTATAAACAAAATTAAGGCTCAAGTGTTGCGTAAGCAGTGGTCAAAACATTTTTTCCCCGCCAGTCTCTCAACCCCACATTTGTCCATTTAGTTTCACCTGTGCGCCCCTATATGCTTCCGTCACAGGTGACCACCACAATGACCAACACCAAAGTGCAGTAGCGCAGTAGGCACCAAGTATCCATCAAACACCACCACAATTACCAACACCAAAGTGCATCAGTGCAGTAGGCCCAAGTATTCATCAAACAACAAATAATCAATTCAACTTAATATATGTAGGACTACAGAAATAAAAATAACACAAATGGCTACCACAGCCATATTGGTTTTCGTCTTGCATTTTTCTGCGAAAATAGGGGTCATACTTTACTAACTCCTCCTAGGACTTTGACCAAATGAGTCGCATTAAAATTACGGATACTACGCATATAGGGGATGATCGATTTTAAGCACATTTTTCCTACGCCATAAGATGTGGGCGTGGCATGGCCCCAAACATTGCTCCGATGATTTGCCACAAAACACGGAGCGTTAACAACTCGGCTCCACAAACTCAGATCTTGATCTTATTTGGTAGAAATGATGACGATGACACCCTGAAGTGCCCGATGGGTCAGCATCTATTCTTAGCTAATCATAGTGGGTGGAGCCTAGCTACTCTACTACTCTACTGTATTTTAATGTTGGTCATTATGGTGGTACCTGGAGAGCCAAGTGTTTTCTGAGGCTGTAGTTAGTGAAAGAAGTTTGGGAACCACTCATTGAATTAAATATTTTAATATTTAGTTAATTATTTAATCATATAATTAATGATTCAATTAATGATTTAATTGAATATTTAAAATGTAATTATGATTTATAATTAATTATTTCATCATTGGTTTCACAACTTAATTATTTCACGACTTGATAAATTATTTCATGATTTAACATTGTATTTAATTATTTCATGACCATGTGTGTCAGCGCTTCATGAATGTATTCAAAGTCAGTGGTCGGGGCTGACAGGGATCTAGTCCAATGATTGCTTTGGTTTAAAGCCTGGAACTTTGGAAGTCTTGTATGGCGGCTAAAGAGGATGTAATTGTACTTTTTCGGGAGTTGGTGCACATCAGACTTTGCAGAGTATGCGGAAGCAAGACCACAGCATGTTAGTGAATCACAACCATATTCAACCAGAAAACATGTATTTTTATGTTTTAATACAATAATGTATTTGACATAATTCTACATCAAAATTAGATTCAAAGTTTTCAAAGTACAAAAGGCACTAATTTAGCTTTGTATGCATACACATGTCGTGTCACGAAATGAATACTTATGTCAGTGCACTTCAATAAGTACAGTATACTGTGTACACTGAGTACTTATTTTCTGGGTTTGCACATGTTGACTGTGGAGTGCTGTCCCAAATATATTACTAATGTTGTTCACTTACTGGAAAACATAATCACAATATTTACCTGCTTCTTCTCTTCTTTTCAATGGTGCATTGCAACCACTAGACAGAGCATTTTCGCCAATGTTTGAAAAATAAAATATCTGCCATCTTTTCCGATAAGTAGCCAAGATGGCGACTATCGAGTGGGGTAAGTTTCTTCCACTGCACACTCAACATTCTAAATATTTGGAGTGCTAACAGTGCATTTTGTTTATCGTACTTGTTAGTGTGAACGCACTTATGCACTTAAGACTAAGTTTATTGTAAGTGTGCCAATTCATAATCTTAGGTCCCTTTTACACTAAGCCGGTTAAGGTTATCCAGGGTAAATCCCACCTAACCTTATCCGTGTCCACACACACTCAGTGCCACCGTTTAAGACCCCCTCCCCCCTCCGTCCGCCGGGCCAACGCGACCTAGTACACATGCGCGGAAAATGCGCACGTCATAGTCACCTCCAGTGTTGCTTTGTGTGCAAGTTCTTAAATGGAACTTATCTGAACAATATCCAGTGTTGTGGTATTTCAATTAACTGGAATCCAGCATGCTGTGGGGCCCTATTGTAGTGAATCACACCTGAGCCATCATAAATTAATCAAGTCTTTAATGGACATGTTGAAGTAAAAAACTTGTTAGCAAACTTTATATACTCTGGACCTAGACGTTGAGTCCGCGACGTACATGGCGGACAATAACTGATACAGTGTGCTTTGCCAGTCCAAATGCATTCGCTGTTTGTCCGTAGTCTTCCCTCGTCGGCCAGGTAATACAAAGCACACGCTACCTTTTTTTATCACACCCACGGGAGCCCGCATTCTCGTTGTCTCTCCTTCGACAAATGGACAAAGTTTTTCCGTAAGTATAATCATAGCTGACCTGGACACACACTCGTTGACAAACAAATCCCACCAGGCTGCCGTTCTTCCAAGGCTTATCCAAAACCGTCTCTCAACATTGCTGTGTTGCATCCGAAATAGTTGCAATCGCGCGTTTCCTTTTCTTAAGGTATTCATGTGCGATTTCCACAAGCGTCTGTACATTTAGAAGAAGGAGAAACACGGGCATGTCTGGATGACTCGCCGAGTTACGAAACCGGTTATTATGAAACTGTGTGGGGCGCGTTATTTCTGATGTCACTTCCTGTGCAGGGTGCGGTCTTTCTGGCGTCACTTCCTCTCCGAACTCAGTTTGTAAACGATCAATGAGTCCATACAAAGCTAAGAGCCGGAGAGTCAAGAAATACACAGTGCACTTACCCGTGTTAAAATTATCCAAGGAGGGGGACCTTAAACCAGTGTTTTTCAACCTTTTTTGAGCCAAGGCACATTTTTTGCTTTGAAAAAATCCGGAGGCACACCACCAGCAGAAATCATTAAAAAACAAAACTCAGTTGACAGTAAAAAGCCGTTGTCGCAACTGTTGGATATGACTTTAAAGCATTTCCAAGCATGCATCACTATAGCTCTTGTTTCAAAGTAGGTGTAATGTCACCACCTGTCGCATCACGCCCTGACTTATTTTGACTCTTTTGCTGTTTTCCTGTGTGTAGTGTTTTAGTTCCTGTCTTGCGCTCCTATTTTGGTGGCTTTTTGTCTTTTTTTGGTATTTTCCTGTAGCAGTTTCATGTCTTCCTTTGAGCGATATTTCCCGCATCTACTTTGTTTTTATCCTTCTTCAAGGGGACGTTGTCGATTGTCATGTCATGTTCGGATGTACATTGTTGACGCCATCTTTGCTCCACAGTAAGTCTTTGCTGTCGTCCAGCATTCTGTTTTTGTTTACTTTGTCGCCAGTTCAGTTTTAGTTTCGTTCTGCATAGCCTTCCCTAAGCTTCAATGCCTTTTCTTAGAGGCACTTACCCTTTGTTTATTTTTTGTTTAAGCATTAAATACCTTTTTACCTGCATGCTGCCTCCCGCTGTATCCGACATCTACAAAGCAATTAGCTACCTGCTGCCACCTACTGATATGGAAGAGTATTACACGGTTACTCTGCCGAGCTCTAGACAGGACCGACACTCAACAACAACATATCATTTGCCGACTATAATTACTGGTTTGCAAAAAATATTTTTTACCGCAAATAGGTGAAATTAGATCATCTCCCTCGGCACATCAGACTGTATCTCACAGCACACTAGTGTGCCGCGGCACAGTGGTTGAAAAACCCTGCCTTAAACGATGGTTTAGTGTGGCTGACACGGTGCTTAGGATAAATAATTATTCGTTTAAGGAGTTATCCGCCTTAATGTAGACATAGCCTTATTGCCATACAATTTAACTGTGCTTTTTTTAGCAAACATGTTTATGAACAGCTTTCTTACGCATTCGCTTGTGTTGTGCGGCAGAAGGTTATTAGTGTATAATGAATGGCTCAGGGACACAGAGAGGTAGCGTTGCTGTCATGTTTACTCGTCATTCAGGAAGTCCCCCTCAGCCCCAAAGCACCCTGGGATATGTAGGCATAGCCTACCACTACACCTCCCCTTCTTAGTTCAGCAACAACATATTCAAACACAAACTAATAAGCAAACTTATTCAAACATTTTAGATGAACTTAGACCACTGTAAATGAATAACTCTGACATAGTATTACAATCATCTTTCGCTTACACTTCTTTTTTTTTTTTCTTTTTTTTTTTTTTCTTTTTTTTTTTTTTTTTTTCCACAAACAAGAACTTGAAATACTTTAGAGTTCTACAAAACGCTTACATTTCTTTTTTTTTTTCTTTTTTTTTTTTTTTTTTTTTTCACAAACAAGAACTTGAAATACTTTAGAGTTCTACAAATCAAGTCTCTCAGGAGCCTTTGTCACTCTGCCTGACCTGGTGACTTGTGGTTGTCCAGGAGGAGTACCTGTGGCTCTGAGGTGGATTCTGTTTCTCCTCAGAACGCCCCTGTCAGTCTCTACCAAGTATGACCTTGGTGTGTGGGCATTTCCCAATACAGTCCCAGGGGTCGCTTCCGTGGTGACCCACACTTTCTGTCCAGACGGGAGCTCTGGGAGCGCACGGGAACGGTGGTGGTGGTTGTAGTTTGCAGCTTGCTTGCGTCGCCCTTCCTCATCCTTCTGGCGAAACTCCTGCAGCTCGGGCCATTTAGGGTCCAGCTTGCTTGAAGGCTGCGGCAGTGATGTGCGCAGGTTCCTCCCCATCAGCAACTGCGCTGGTGAGAATCCGTGCTCTAGCGGTGTGGCTCTGTATGCCAGTAGTGCCCTGACTTGGTCAGTGTCTTTTTCCCACAGCTTCTTGACAGTTTGAACAGCACGCTCCGCTTCACCATTCGCTTGTGGGTAGCGAGGACTGCTCGTGACATGTGTGAAGCTGCACTCTTTTGCAAATGCTCTGAATGCCTCCGACGAAAACTGGGGCCCATTGTCAGAAACCACGGTCTGTGCGTAACCATGATGACTAAAAGCATCTTTCACAGCTCCAATGGTGGCCTCAGATGTCGTAACTCTGAGCTCTGCCACCTCGATGTACCTAGAAAAATAATCAACAATAAGCAGGTAAGTCTTTTTGCTCCATTCAAACAGGTCCATCCCCACCTTTTGCCATGGGCGATCTGGTACTGTGGTCTCCATCAGCGGCTCTCTGTACTGGATTCTATATTTTTGGCACGTTTCACACTGGTCCACTGCCTCTCTGATGTGGGCAGTGATTCCAGGCCACCATACCGATTCCTTGGCTCTAGAGCGACATTTGGAGATTCCTTGATGACCTTCGTGAAGTTTAGTCATGATCTCCCTTCTGAGTGTTTGTGGTATCACCAGTCTCTCGCCTTTCATGAGAAGGTCATCTGCAAGATACAGGTCTGCTCTGACCTTCCAGTAGGGGGCAACGTCTGGCCTCAGCGTGTGTTTTTCCGGCCATTCTGTCAGACAGTAGTGTGACACTGTTTTGCATGTTTCATCTGCTTGTTGTGCCCGTTTAATTTCTTCCAATCGTGTGTCTGTAGCGGGGAGTGAGGACACAACAGTATTCACAAACACCTGGACCTCTCTTTCAAGTTCCAAGTCACCAGGTGACATCTTGTCCTGAAGCGGCGCTCTAGACAGCGTGTCTGCAGTGATGAGGTTTTTCCCTGGGACATGAACAATGTCATAATCATACCTCAGGAGTCGCAGACGAAATCTCAGAACCCTTGGTGGCAGATCATCCAAACCTCTGGTGCTCAACAGTGGGACCAGGGGCTTATGGTCTGTCAGGAGTGTGAAGTGTAGACCCTGCACGTAGGAGGTCAGTCTTTCGCACGCCCATGTTGCTGCCAGCGCCTCCTTTTCAATCTGCGCATAGCGCTTCTCTGTATCTGTCAGTCCTCTTGAAATAAACGTCACTGGTTGCCATGAGCCATCAGCCTGTTTCTGCGTGAGAACAGCACCTATTCCGTATGCTGATGCATCTGCTGCTACTTGAGTCTCTGCTGCATTTGAATATTTAGCAAGTGCTGTCGGTGAGCTCAGTCCTTCTTTCAGCTTTTGAAAAGCAGTCTGTTGAGGTTCCCCCCAGACCCACTCATTTTTCTCCCTCAGTAGGTCTT
The DNA here is from genome assembly GCF_033978785.1 of Entelurus aequoreus. Lineage (NCBI taxonomy): Eukaryota > Metazoa > Chordata > Actinopteri > Syngnathiformes > Syngnathidae > Entelurus > Entelurus aequoreus. Next base: position 41,865,778 of record NC_084731.1, on the reverse strand, counting down.
TCAGGGGCACGGTGACAGTAGCCAGTTGTGGCAAGAATTTGGACAGGTAATTTGCCATGCCTATTAGGCGGCGCACATCCTCCGCGCATTCAGGCTCTGGCATCTGAAGAATCGCTTTTGTTTTGTTTGGGTCGGGCTCGATGCCTTTTGCCGAAACCTTGTGACCAACAAAGATCATGTGCTCCTTAGCAAACTCACACTTCTCGTTCAAAGTGAGGCCTTCCTCCTGCATTTTCTGGAGCACACTGTGCAGTCTTTGGTCATGTTCCTGTCTGTCACGGCCATACACAAGAACATCATCTGCATGACACAGCACGCCCTCAAAATCCTCCAACATTTGTGACATCCTTCTTTGAAAATGTTCTGGAGCGGATTTGATCCCAAAGGGCAGGCGGTTGGACAGATATCTCCCAAAAGGAGTGATGAATGTGGTTAATGGTCGTGATTTTGGGGTTAATGGGATTTGCCAAAATCCAGATCGAGCATCTAGTTTTGTGAAAACCTTTGCCTCTGACATCATCGCAAGTGTTTGGTCGACGGAAGGAAGAATATGGCGTTCTCTTTTCACTGCTTTGTTTAGCTTTGTGAGATCTACACAGATCCTGAGTTTGTCCTGCTTTGGTTTTGGAACCACAACCATTCCAGAGCACCAAGCCGTTGGTTCTGTCACTTTTGATATGACTCCCATAGTTTCCATTCTATCCAGTTCTTCACGCACTTTCTCTCTCAGTGGCAGTGGGACCCGTCTGGGTGTTGAGAGAGCATAAGGTGTCGCTCCTTTTTTCAGCTCTATGCGGTACGGCTCCTTCAGCTCACCAAGCCCATGGAACACCGCTGGATACGCTGCTTTGAAATCTGTTTCAGGCTGTGTCGCTGTGACAGCCTCTGCTCTGTGAACCAGTTGCATGGCCTCTATGGCTGGTAGTCCCAGAAGTGGTTGTGTCAGTCCTGCCACAACATAAACATGTTGGTCTGTAAAGAGGCCTTTTGCCAGCATTTTCCCCTGGAAACAGCCCTTTACATTCAGGGGGTTGCGTCCCGGTCCAAACAGTTTCTTAAGTGGTTTCTCCAACTTGCCATCTCGTGTTGGTTTAAAGACACTTTCCGGTATGGATGTCACGTCAGCTCCTGTGTCGATTTTAAAATTAATGGCTTCCCCGTTGAGTAGTATATTTTCCATCCAAGGCCTTGTAGTCTGTGTTTGCACCTCACCTAGAAAAGCATAGTCCTCCTGATCATTGTCACCGTCTGACTGGCACTCTGTGACTGTGTTTACTGCTTTCCCTCTGAAACAGGCCACTGCATAATGTCCAATTTTGCGACACTTGCGACATTCTACATCTTTAGCTGGGCAGTCTTTCCATGCATGTCTGCATCCTTTTCCACATCGGCCACACTCTTTTTCTCCTTGAGTGTCTGACCTTTGGCCTTTGTTTGAGTGTTGAGGCTTTTTCCCCAGGCGCTGAAACCTTGTCTGAACAGCATCTAAATTTATCTTGGAGTCTCCTTCTCCAGCAGTGTTGTACATTAATGTCTGTTGTTTCTTAACAGTTTCACTTTGTCTCACTCTTTGTATTGTCTTCACCAGGGTCAATTCTGAGTCCATCTGTAGCTGTTCTGACAGCCTCCTGTCATTTATTCCAACCACAATTCTGTCTCTTATTAGCTCTTCCTTCAGATCTCTATAGTTACAATGTTCTGCTAACTTGTGCACAGTGGTGATGAATGCTTCTGCACTCTCTCCATCTTGTTGGAACCTCATGTTAAACTGGGCCCTTTCAAAAATCACATTGTGTTTTCCCACACAGTGCTGCTCAAATGCTTCTTTAACTGTATCATACTTCTTTTTGTTTTCATCAGTCAACGGTAAAACTGCCAAAATATCATCTGCTGCATCTCCCATAGCATAGAGAAGTGAATTCACCTGATACTCCTCTTCTTTCTCTGTTAATCCAGATACAACACGAAATCTCTCAAACCTTCTGATCCATCTTGGCCATCCTGACGGATTTAAGAAGTCAAATGGTTCTGGGTGTGATATTTGTGTAGATGCCATTGTATATTCCCTTAGTTGTCGATCAGGAAAGGTTTGTGTAGCTCCGCTAGCTTAGCAACTTTTCTTCACTTATCTCCGTTTTTATTGTCAGCACTGAGCTTCCTCCAGGCTATATTCATGAAGAGATAACATCCACCGCTTCACAGGAGTATAAAGTTATAACTTTTGAGTTCTTTTTCACTCTCTGACACCATGTATAATGAATGGCTCAGGGACACAGAGAGGTAGCGTTGCTGTCATGTTTACTCGTCATTCAGGAAGTCCCCCTCAGCCCCAAAGCACCCTGGGATATGTAGGCATAGCCTACCACTACAATTAGGACTGAGAGGATCCAAATATCAATAATCGATACAAAGGGTAGTATCATATTATTTTGTTGAATTAAAGTTGAAACAGTTAATTGTTGACAAAGTTGTTTGAAATCCCCTATTTCAAGACCATCGATCCATCTAACTGATGAACAAAGACTGCTGGAGCAGCGCTAACTGAAAAGTGTCTTGTTCAGTGCGCTTCTCCATTTGTGACGTTGGTGTTTGTGCTTTTGTTCTAAAAGTCACAGATGTGGAGGTTTTTGTGTGTGCGTGTGTTTTTTCCTTGCAGTTGTGTACTCATTGTCTACTCATGCATGATTGGAATAGTATCTGCCTGCTGCTCCTGTTGAAGGCTACTAGCAGTGCACTGTCAAATACAATCACACAAAAACACACTAGAAGGTCTGGACTTGTAACTCTCATGTTTAACGTCTTTATTCAGTGTCTGCATTATAAAAAAATGCATGAAATAAATAACTAGATTAAAACATGCCAGGGAAAGTGTTCACTTCCTGCCCCCACATTAGTAATCACACACAGTTGCTTTGCATTTGTCTACTACTGCACTCCGTCAATATCAATATTAGCAAAGTGCTTGATTCATTAAAGCAAACGAGGTACCGACACACACTGCGAGTGTTTGTGTAGCTCTGCTGCGACACGTTCATCAAACATGGCCACACGACACTGAGCCGCACTGCAGTGCCAACGCAGTCAATGCGAACATTGACACTCGTCGCTCTGCGGCCGCTTCATTAAACAGTAATCCTCGACTATCGCTGTTAATTGGTTTCAGGACTTACCACGGGAATTCAATTTTCCTATAAATGTTATATTTTTACAGTCAGAGCATGAAAAAACGGTTTGTGACCTTCTAAATGTTTTTTTTAACATTATGGGAGCCCTCCAAACATTAAATAGCACTCACATGTTCACCTTTACACACCCTTAATCCAATATGGTAAGCATAATATTGAATTATGACATTTAATGTATTGATTGTAGTATGGCAAGACATATTGCGAAAAAAATGTTTGTTTGTTTGAAAAAAATATTTGCCAACGAAAAAATTATTATAAATAAAAAAAAAAACATTTTCAAACTAAACATTTTTGGTTTCAAATTTTTGGTTACAAACCTTTTTTATTAGTCAGGTCTTGTAGGCGGGCCTCCTCTGGACATTCTTAGGTGATGGTGTGACCATACTTGCCAACCCTCCCGTTTTTAGCGGGAGAATCCCGGTATTCAGCGCCTCTCCCGACAACCTCCCTTCTCCCGACAAACTCCCGGTATTCAGCCGGAGCTGGAGGCCTAGCCCCCTCCAGCTCAATGCGGACCTGAGTGGGGACAGCCGTTCTCACGTCCGCTTTCCCAGCAGCTTGCCTGCCCAATGACGTCATAACATCTACGGCTTTTAGAGAGTAGAGTGTACAACAAGCAGAGAGAGTTCTTGGTTTCTTATGTGGGTTTATTGTTAGGCAGTTTCATTAACGTCCTCCCAGCGCGGTAACAACACACAACAACAGCAGTCACGTTTAGTCTACTGTAAAGCAGTTCGTCTGCCGTAAACAGCAATGTTGTGACACTCTTAAACAGGACAATACTGCCACCTACCGGATAGCCTGCAGAATACTGAAATTCAAGTATGTCTTTTATTTATATGGATAATAAAATAAAAAATAAAAATAAAATATATATATATAGCTAGAATTCACTGAAAGTCAAGTATTTCATACATATATATATATATATATATATATATATATATATATATATATATATATATATATATATATATATATATATATATATATATATATATATATATATATATATATATATATGTGAAATACTTGATTTGGTGAATTCTAGCTGTAAATATACTCTCCTCTTAACCACGCCCTTGGCCATGCCCCAACCACGCCCCCCGCCCCAAACACGCCCGCCCCCCCCACCTCCCGATATTAAAGGTCTCAAGGTTGGCAAGTATGGGTGTGACCATTCGGGCGTGACTGATAACTACTTTCGCCCTCAACACGTATGGAGGGAAAATACCAGAGACGATACTGACTGTTGGAGCCAAATATCCTTATTTGTTTATATTTTTTTTATTCTATTTTCTCTAATTGATTGTTGGGTTCAGCATTATGAATTTCCTTTGCGGCAGATTGCTCCGTCCACTTCCTGTTAAGAACCAGGAAGTGTTGACAGGGAGGGCACTGTGGCTATGGTGCGGTTACCATGGTAGCCTCCTTAAATTGGGTTCAGGTGTGAGCATGAGCCAGGGCAATTGGAGGACAAACAGTTTTCGACCGTGTCGTGTCATATCGTGTCGTGTCATGTGGTGACAATGCTGTGATAATGTGCCATTCAAGGTTAGTAGTGATGGGTTGATGAGGCCTCATGAAGCGTTTCGACACATTGCAAAACTGTATTGATACTGTGTCGATACTGTGTCACTAAATACTGACATCTGCTGGACATTAAAAATCCCTACAGGCAACCTATGGACCGACTCAACTGACACTGATTTTATGACCTAGTATATACAATAATATAAACCAAGTCATTGTATTTCATTTAGGATTATTTAATATCTTCATTTAAATAAAAATATATTTTTATCTTTTTTAGATACAGTCAAATAATGTGAACATGTATCATGACTAGGATGGTAGAAGGTGGGGATTGAACCCCAGTAACCGATTGCTGGCACGGCCACGCTACCAACTTCGCCACGCCGTCATTCCTGTGCCTTCTCTAGTTACAGTAGTGATGGGTCCTGCAACACAGATGCATAGGCGCATGCGTCGAGCTCATAGAGCGAAACCCTGTGTCGGTGCGCGTACCGCTTTTAGAAAGTCACGTGACCGATCATGAGCTGCTTTGGTCACGTGACCGATACGCGAACTGTATCGCACTGACGCCTCCTCTGTGCCCTGTGAGCAACATTCCCTCTAAGGTGCGCGCCTGCGCAATTGCGCAGTGCTCAGGCGTCCTCCGCGCACACCGTGCGCCGCACAGCCAATATATGCCGCGCACCAAATCAAACCCATCTGAATTCTAAACAAAATAAACACATTTATTCTGTGTAATTTTGAAATGCAACTTTGAGTGACAGTGACAACAAGCGGCCCTAACGGTGTTCGTCAACAACACGCATTGCGCCGCTTCCTAATAAACAGTTTGACGCGCAGGCGTCAGTGCGATACAGTTCATGAGCGGTCACGTGACCAGAACAGCTCATGAGCGGTCACGTGACCAAAACAGCTCGTGTTCGGTCACGTGACTTTCTAAAAGCGATACGCGCACCGACACAGGGTATCGCTCTATGAGCTCGACGCATGCGCCGATGCATCGGTGTTGCCGGACCCATCACTAAAGGTTAGCATACTTTGTTATATAACTTACAATTGATTTAATTTAGATAGCTTGTAATAAACGGATTGTCATATCCAAACACAGTTCTACAGTACTGGACATTCTATCATTTACACGCGTCAAACTGGTCAACACAGTCGCACTCGGTACCAGCCCAAAGGTAAGGGCTGTACATTAAGTCGAAAACTATAGTCTTCATTCGTTTTGGAAAAGGACTAAGTTTGAATGTCAGTAAGACACACGGTGGACACTTCATTAGGAACAGGAAGTAATTAGACCGCATCAACGAGCAGTGTGTGCACCTGGAGCGCACGCTGGGACGGTGTTCAGCCACAGGCCGGGCTGTTTCGCCTCCTTTGGACCAAGAGACGGGAGGACAGCGGACGGGAACGTTGTTTGGGGCCAAAGAGCAACGCAGCGACAGACAGACGGAGGACGCCGCGCTGATCGAACAATAGCCACGGCGGCCGCAGGCCTCGTCGTTTGGAGCGACAGCTGAGCAGCGCTGGGACACGCAACGCTGTTTGAAGTTTTGTACTCTTTTTGAAGATATTGAACTCTTTTCGAAGAACATCTTTTCAAGACAAAAACAAAGTAAAGTTATGTAGCGTGCTACACGGGTTAATATACTGTATGGCCATATAATAGTGTGTGCACACAAAGACAGAAACAAAAAATCCAATGCATTGGTGGTTAATATTCATTGTTATTTAACCCGTTCGTGGGTACATTTCTATGTGGTTTTGTGCATGATTGCAACCCGTTTGTGGGTACATTTCAATTACAAGGTGGTGTTTATGATTCCTTGTGCAAGCCCGTTCGTGGGTGAGGTTTGGTTTGAACAAATGCAAATGAATAATAGCGGGTTTTGATTTTTGGTGTTTTGACTGACATTAATAAGGTTTCGATATATTTGATCTGATTTTGAATTGTGGGTTGTGTACAATCATGGATCTTGGAAAAGGCAAACATGATGCTTGGGAAATGCATGATCATGTGTTAATGGAGGAGTTAAAGTTAACACATTCAATTGGTGACACAATTAAAGGTCAAATGGAACCCTCACAGG
>NC_084731.1:41848961-41851461 GCF_033978785.1 Entelurus aequoreus | reverse complement strand
CTTCCTCTTTAAAGGTCGAAGGCTTCGCTGGGGTCACAAGAAGGTTACCTGTCACCAAACCACTTCCGGTTCAGATTGCGGGACACACACTAAAGCACCCCTTCGTGATTGACCTGCACACACCCTGCCAGATTGGTAATGACCTCCTTTACAGACTGTACCCTGACATTCAGTATCGCACAGAAGGAACCTTCCTGGTGTTACCTGACGGCTCAACCACCAAGCTGCGACACTACTACCAAGGCTCTTCCATGAGCTCATACCACAGCCTGAAACAACAGGAATGGCTGACATCCAGCTGCTCTAACAGTGAAAACCCTGACTGACTGAGATGCTTCCGTGTGTTCTGCCACCCGACTCGCCATATGTTTTGATCATCAGTTAGACACTCATACCAGGAGACCTTTGACTCCTTTGTATATTTATATATGTTGGAACTCAAGGTGTGGTTGCTCATGTTGACCTATCTTTGAAACAACTAGCATGGTATAAGATGGACACAATTGTGTCCCACATTGTTCACTTGCTCTCTGTCTCGCCTACAAAACCAAATAACTTAGGTGCAATGATAAGACACGGCGTAGCTGCCAAACATTACACCGACACCCAAATACCACAATTTCAATTGTTTAGGTTTAGCACATAGTTGTGTTAAACACATAACTATGGGCTGCACTTTAGACACCTGTAGGCTACGAGGAGCTAGCAGCTACACAACAGCTGAGCTAAAACGACACATTACACATTTAAGCATATCAAATAATTATAGTTGCTCATTGCATACACAAAGTTGCCATGGCAGAAGTCTGATAGAAAGTATTCAGTAACAAACGTGTCCGCATCATTCGACTTTCTACAATATGAGCTTGACTTAATCAATTATTGGGGCCACCAGGTGTGGTAAAATTTCAAAATACTATTGATAAAGCATCCGCCATACAGGTAGTATTTTTCTAGTATTTGTGACAATATAAAATATAAGCATATTTAGTGGAGTTTGAGTTATTTGTGATATTGCTAAGGGGTCCCCTACCCTAACAACACCCCCCAGTGGACCACAGAGGCTAAAGAGACTATCATTGACCTCAAACATGACATGTCCTCCGCTACTTGACTATTAGCTGACCTTTTTCTTAGATGTTTCTGAAAGTGATAGTATGACTAACACAGTCCTTTTTCAGAAACAGAAGGGGGTGAGTGAGGGTGGATACAGACTCCTTGGAACAAAATCGACAATAATCCGACTCTGACACATTCCATAGTTTTAACATTTTTCCCGTGGGTAAGAAGTTATAACTACATTTTAATTTGAAAATAACGATTTTACACATCGATAGTAGTTAAGTAGATCAAATTTAGAATAGGGAGGAGGTGAGGGTGAACCATGTATAGTCTTTGATTTCACTGATATGATTAATACGGTACAAGGGAAAAGGTACGTACTGACTTGTGTTGACAATCACAGTGGTTGGCCGGAAGCAACAACAACCTCAAAAGAGGATGCAATATCAGTAATTAAATGACTTGTGAATGACCTAGTACCCCGACATGGTTTCCCCAAAAAGATTAGGTCAGACAACGGCAACCATTTAAAAAAAATACTCACTTGGCCTTGGTCGAAAAGGCTTTCGGACTAGAACACAGGTTTGGGGTACCATCCTGAGTCCCAAGGTAAGGTTGAAAGGATGGACCAGAATATTAAAAACTAATTGGCTAAAATCTGTGCACAGACCAAATTTAATTGGATTGACATGTTGCAATTAGCGTTAATGATCATTCGAAGGTCCGTGAATAAAAATGTTTTACCGCCCTTTGAGTTTTTCACCCTATGAGCTGCATACAGGTCAGCCCAGGACCAGCAGCCGCCATGGAAGGAGGACTCAGCGTAAAACCAAAATGGTATTTTACACAAAAAATGCAGAATTTGTGTGCCAGTTCTTCTGTACAGATACGAGGATGACAGCCCGCCACTCCAGAATCCCTTCCGGCCGCTGAGAGGGTCAAGATCTAGGTCATCAAACGCAAGTGGACGGAGCCCAGGTGGACTGGTCCCTTCAAGGTCGTGGAACGGACGTCTCACGCCCTTCGACTAGCTGGTAAAGGGGACACCTGGTACCACCTCTCCCTCTACACTCCTGCTGAAGAACCTGACAGATCACCAGCGGATGTCATTGCTGACATAGCCACATCATCTGCCCCACTCGACCCCCCAGCAGCGCCTTTTGAGCCTGAGGCATCTGAAGAAGAACGGGAGCAGAAAACGACTCATTTTTAGTGTGTGTTACCGAGGTACCACACATAAGGGGTGATTGTGCTAGTAACCTCTCCCCCTCTAGGTCATAGAAGAGCGAGGCTTTAATTACACACACATAATCCTACAGCCCAGAAGACGACGCTGAGAGAGAGATTTTCTACCTATATTACTCTTTTTAACTTCTATATTGTATATCCTTATTTGAGACCAGCCTTTATACTCGAAGTTATCCAATTTCTCTTTGTC